>NC_056749.1:566626150-566776150 GCF_019279795.1 Protopterus annectens
GGGTACAACAACATCCCTGGATCTAGCAGTAATCCCCCTTGTCTATGAGCTGGGCAATATAGCAGGACTTCTTTACCTCAGTGGACACATGTTGGTCCAAAGTTACTCCAGAGAAGTTCCAAAATCCTGAACTACTGGATCAGCTCTTAAGGTTCTATTGTCAATGTAGTAGCTCCCCAGGGGAGATGACTTTCCAAAGGAGATGCTATTGTGTTTTTTGGCCCTAAGCTTTAGTCCGTATGTCTGGCACCAGTTATTTGTTTGGCAAGAGCCTTCTTTTGGGATGGTTCAGTTGTTTGGGGATTTGATCACTGCTCCTAGCTTGCAGTCATCTGCAAACTTAGTTAGTCAGAGCCTTTTCATATTGATTTTATTTCTGAGAAGTAGATGTTGAACCATAGAGGACTACACTGGTATCTGGTCTTTTTGAGGTGGTAGCTTCCCCTATTTTGATCTCCTGCATCCGATCTTTGAGCCAGTTATCAATCCAGTGGGTGACAAATGGTTTAATCCTAGTTTATTAAGCTTTTCTACTATGCCTGAGTGGAGGATTGTGTCAGATGCTTTGGCCAGGTCAGGATAGGCAGTGTGTACTCTTTTACCTTCATCCATTCCTTTGGTGACCTTTTCAAAAAAGTTCACCAAGTTGATCAAGCATGACCTGCTTTCGAGATCTCCAAATTAAGATGGGTCCAGTGTTTGGAGGTTACCTATGTCCTTATTTATTAATTCTATGATCATTCTTTCCATGGCTTTGCATATGAGGTTGGTCAGACATATGGGTCTGTAATTGCTTGGGTCCATTGAGGGTCCTTCCTTGTTCAGGGTAATATCTCTTGCTTTTCTCCATTCACTTTGTACAAAATCTGTATGGAGGCTAAGGTTGACCAGTGTTGTTAGAGATGTGGCTAAATCTTGCTTCATGCTATTCAAGATACAGAAATCAAAATCTAAACCAACTGTACTAGAGGTAGTAAATATAGTAACAAAGATAAAACAACTGAAATAGAGATCTTTAGAAAAAGTGTAGGAGCAAAGTACACAGGAAAAAATGGGAATTGTGGGAACAATACATACGGAGAAGGAAATAGGTTTAAAAGAAAGCAGGATTTAAATGAGCTATGTAATATTTGACTGAAAACGATTAGGTAGATTATAAAAGTGATGCATAATGTTTGCAACTGGAAGTGTGTCAGTATGGTTTGTGATGTAAAATGCTTGCAACTAGGTGAAACATCTTTATTAAACCACCACTTACTACATAGGCAGTCATACTTTTATATAAATGAAAAGAAACCACACCGACACACTCCTAGTTACAAGCATTTTGCATCACTTATAATCTACCCAGTCTTTCTCATGCCAACATTATATAGCTCCTTTAAGTCCTGCTGCCTTTTAAACCTCATTCCGCCTTTGTATGTATTGCTCCCACAACTCCCATTTTTTATGTAGTTTGCTTCTACCCTTTTCTAAAGATTTCAGTTCCAGTTTTTATCTCTGCTACTCTATTCACTACATACAATATAGTTGGTTTTGATTTTGATTTCCATTTTCTAGTAATTGCTTTTTGGCAGCAACCATTATTAGACACAGCAAGGCCTTACCATGTCTAGGCAATTCCTATTCTCTATCATAGCTCAGAAAAATCATCTCCCTCGTCAGACCTTTCTGCTCACCCAGCATCTCTGACAGTGCATCCTACTGGGAATCCTTAAAGTCCACCAACTCACTGCACTCCCAGAAAATATGTTCCCAATTACCTCTTTCTTACCTTTCACACCTCCAACACTTGCTGTCTGCCTGAAGAAAAATTCTCTGGAGTTTACTTGGGGTATAAAAATATCTATGTAAACATTTCCAAGCAAAAATCTTAAATCTTCTTGATTTTGTTGCATATTAGGGAGAAAAACATATATCCTCCAATTGTTTCTTTGTAAATTGCTAATCCAATCTCTCTTCCTAATCCCTTCTAACCTCCTCTAGATTGATTCTTACAGATAGTTATCATGCAATATTTGATATGCTCTACTAATTATTCCTTTTTAATGGCAGCTTCTGTACTAGATTCTAGTAAAACTCTACCAGTGCTGGTCTTTCATTTAGGATTCCCCTGATGTTATTCGTGTTTCACTGTTGCAGTCATTACATTTGGGTTATCCTGCTGGCAGTTACTCTCATTCAGCCTGAATTCCAAAGTCTTGGGTCCTGTGTCGGTTGCTGTCGCCTCTTCCCTGACGTCAGGTCGTCAGGGGTATTAAAGATGCAGCCAACGCCATTTTCTCCAGTCTTTCTTGCCACGCGGTGCCCGAAGCAGAAGCAGTTCGCAAGTGCCGGTTGGCCGACTCCTGAGATTTTCGTGTTCAAGTTTCATTAAAAGCTAAGTACCCCATTGGGAAAACTTTTTTCTTGCTCCAGACCGATTTCAGAAAATGTTAATAATTGTATTTCTTGTGGTAAGCAAATACCTCATAAGGACTTTCATTCTTACTGTATTCCTTGCCTAGGCCCTGACCATGATGTTTCTAGTTGTCGATTTTGTGCTAGATTTAACCAATGCACTATTAAGCGTCGGTATGATTTTGCATTAAGCTATTTTGGGTGAAGATTTAATTATACAATGTCGTCGGATAGCCATCCGACTACTGGAGTTCACAAAAAATGCAAAGAAAGGCAACCGAGGTCCAAAACCGACGACGAAGCTTCTAAGCAAGTCGCCGGTTCTCAGTGAGATGCTTTCGCAGCCCCTGACGCCCGCTACTTTAGAGTCGCTACTGACTCCCATGTGGAGTCGGCCAGGCCATTGGAAACTCAAGGTACTGGAGCCTCAGGGATTATTCCCTCAGATGGGTCTGGAGCCGCTGAGCAGGCATCGGCTTCTGAGGGTGTATTCAGACCTAAACAATTATATATTAAACCAACTTCAAAGGCAAAGACTAAAACACCTTTAAAGGCAAAGAAACAAGTTCACCAGCCACATGGACAGGCCTCCATGCCCAAAAAAACAAATTATCAAAATGGCCAAAGACTTAATTACCTTGATCAGGAGTTTCCATCCCCCTCCTGATAAGAGGCCTAGGCAAGAGACAGACTATAAATCTTCAGATCAGGTTTCCATTTCTTCTGAATCCTCTTCTGATCAGGAATATTCTCTTCTCCCTATGAGGATTCTGATACTGAAGAGTATTCCTTCAGCTTCTTCTCCTGAGGACTACTCTTTTGGGAAACCTTGCATACCATGAGGGAGCACTTCCACTGGGAGAGCCAAGATTTTTCAGAATCTAAGAAGAGGCTCAGAGACTTCCTTTTACTACCTCAAAACAGGCCTCTAGCTGTTCCACCTGTGTTAGACATTGCAGATGATGTGTTCTCAGAGTCTAGTCTCACCCCTGACTCCTTACCTCCAGCTCCTGTTAAGCCGGACAGATACTACAGGGTCCCTGACTCTCATAAATTTCTTTTCAAAAACGCTACTGCAGACCCAGAAACTATTTCTCAGGGTCCCAAAGGGGTTAAGGCTTCCACTGCAAAAAACCCTACCCCCTCTGACGGATTCTAGGGCACTGGATAGATGGGGAAAAAAGATTTACACATCTGCTACCTTAGCTATAAGGGCCTTAAATTGCCAGTTTCATATGCTCAAATATCAGCAATATATCATGACACTGCTTAAACAAAAAATGATGGTAAATTCTGAATGTGCAGAAAACAAAGAAATGCAGGATTTATTGCATGCAGCTGAACAAGTTGGAAAGCATACTTTGCAATGTGGTTTTGATTCTCTGGAGGCCTCCTGCAGGGCCGCTGTTACACGTTCTGTCATTAGGAGGCATGCTTGGTTAAAAGAACAAAATCTGCCTGATCATGTTAAAGCAAAATTATTAGATACTCCATTACAACATGATATCTTGTTTGGTGTTAAAGCAGAAGAGGTGTTAAAGAAAATGGAGGACAAAGCTAAATCTATGCAAACGGTCAAGGATTTCTTACAGGTACAGCCACCTACATTTAGCAGACAATGGCCTACAAAGAATTGGTCCTTTCCAGTCTCAGACAGACCTCAAAGGGGCAGATCCGGATGCACTAGAGGCAGGTCACAGCTGCAAGGTTTCTACAGGTCTAAGCAATGGGGTGCTTCTACCTCCAAAGGTGGAGAAGACAAATCACAACCATATAGGAAACAGTCCCATTGACTTCCCCCTGCCTGCACCAAGCACTTATCTTCTGGCAGCACCCTTATGGGGAAAACTAGCACTTTTTTCTCAAAATTGGCACATTATAACCCAGGACAAATGGGTTCTAGACATAGTGTCACAAGGCTACAAGTTTCACTTCCATACCCTGCCAAGGGCAAACGGTTGGCCAGACCTGCCAAAATATCAATGGGCAGATGCTCAAAAACAAGTTGCAGCTCTCATGGACATGAGGGCTATTCAACAAGTGCCACAACAAGAGCAGGGACAAGGATTTTACTCAAGACTGTTCTTGGTACCCAGAAAGAACAAAGCATGGAGACCAATATACTGGACCTATCTATTCTAAACACTTTCCTGGATATACCAAAATTCAAGATGTTGATCTTGCAGCAGCTTCTGCCCATGCTGGGCAGCAAGGCTTGGCTCATCACTTTAGACTTAAAAGTGGAATACCTGCATGTCCCAGTCAGACAATCATGCAGAAGATACCTCAGATTCAAGGCTGGCTCAAAGCATTACCAATTCTCTGCACTGCCCTTTGGCTTATCTACTGTGCCCAGGGTCTTCACAAAGTGCCTGGCACCAGTAATTGCTTACTGCAGACAAAGAGGAATACAAATATATCCTTACTTGGACGACTGCCTCATACAAGCAGAGAACAAGGACATTCTACTACAGCATCTGACGTTTGTGAAAAGACTTTTAACATGCCTAGGGTACACAGTCAACAAAAAGAAATCAAAACTAGTACCCTCTCAAGAGATAATATTCCTGGGTGCAAGCATAAATACAACTGCCCAGATGGCTTATCTCACTCCAGACAAACAAAGGCAACTGACTACCTATTTCAAGGAAATAGCAACAAAGGCCCAGTTATCTGCAAGAAAAATTCTGCAGGCTTTGGGCTTCATGGCATCCTGCATCTTACTAATACCATATGCAAGACTGCATATGAGGAAAATTCAATGGTACCTAAAAAGTGTCTGGACACAACATTGCCACAGCCTGGAAACAATGATTACTCTCATCCCCTGCCTGCAACAGGAGTTTTGATGGTGGGCAAAGGCTTGTCACCAAAACAAGGGACAGCCATTCTCACTACCCCCAGTCAGGCAGAGCCTAATGACGGATGCATCAGATTATGCCCGGGGGGCACACATGGCAAGAAGAGGCATTCAGGGCACTTGGTCCACAAACCAAAAGTATCTACATATCAATCAAAAAGAGATGCTAGCTGTTCAAAATGCCCTGACAGCCTTCAAGGACCTACTTCATCCGGGACAACTACTGATAAAGACAGACAACACCATGATCATATGGTACATAAACAAACAGGGGGGCACTCATTCTTACCCCCTTTGCAGACTAGCCATGGCTTTATGGGACACAGCATTGACTTACCAAGTTCATCTGCAGGCACAATTCCTGCCAGGAAAGAAAAATACTCTGGCAGACGAACTAAGCAGAAACCTCATGGATCCCCATGAGTGGCACCTGGATCCACAAGTCTTCAGCATGATAACAAAGAAATGGGGACACCCGGACTTAGATCTATTTGCCTCCCCTCACAACAATCAACTAAAAAGATTCTGCACAAGGACTTATCACAGACAAGCTTGGAAAGTGGACGCCTTATCTTTCCACTGGACAAACCTATCAGTATATGCCTTTCCTCCACTGCTTCTCCTCCCCAAAGTACTCCTAAAGGTCAGACAGGAGAAACCAAAAATTATTCTGATTGCCCCAGCCTGGCCACGCCAGTACTGGTATCCGAGCTTAAGGAACTTGTCCCAATGCCCAGCCTGGACCTTACCTCAAATACCTCATCTACTGTCCCAGCAAAACAATCAGATTCTGCACAGCCAACTCAGGACTCTAAACCTGGCAGCATGGCAGATAATGTAGCCATACAAACCACACCTCTCAGTAAAACTGTGATGGATGTCATTTTAGAAGCCAGAAGGCCTAGTACTAGAAAATCCTATGCTGGGAAATGGAAGAGATTTTGTGCTTGGAACCAAGCTCAAGGAACTGATACAGCTTTCCCAAATATTTCTCAGATTTTGCAATACTTAACTGAGATGCTGGACAAAGGCCTATCTTTTTCATCAATTAAAATCCATGCCTCTGCCATTTTGGCTCATTACAATACAGAGCCACCACTCTTTTCTCATCCTTTATTAAGGCAGTACCTCAGAGGAGCCAAAAACTTAAGGCCTCCAAGTAGAACGCCAATATCTGCATGGGACCTCAATTATGTCTTGGAATAACTCACCTTACCTTCTTTTGAGCCAGCTGCTACTGCAGATATAAAATTCTTATCTTGGAAAACAGCTCTGCTCCTAGCAATAACTTCTGCAAGACGCGTTTCAGAGCTACAGGCTCTCATGGCTGTGGAACCCTTTATCATTTTTTATCCAGACAGGGTCTCTAGAGAACAAACCCTACATTTATGCCTAAGGTGGTATCCAGTGTAGCCCTTAACCAAGCTATTCATTTGCCAAGTTTTTATCCAAATCCACAGAACAAGGGGGAGAAAATTCTGCATTCTTTGGACATACACAGACAACTTAGATTCTACCTGGACAAAACTAAAGTTTTCAGAAAGACAGAACAATTACTAGTGGCATATGCCGCAGTATCACAAGGAAAGGCTTTCTCCAAGCAGACTATTTCAAAGTGGATAGGTCACTGCATTCATTTCTGCTACTCACAGCATGGCAAACCAGTGCCTAAGGGCATTAGGCCACATTCAACCAGAGCTGCAGCCACTTCTGCAGCCTTTCTCAGGGGAGTACCAACCAAAGACATTTTAGAGGCTGCTACTTGGAGTTCAGTGCATACCTTTACAAAACATTACAATCTGCCTCTTTACTCTAAATCCAGGGCAGGCTTTGCCACTGCAGTTCTGCAGGGCCTCATAGCGGCTCCTAATGCTGTTTAGCTCCAGTCCCCCAACCATAGCTTTGGGACTCAACCCAAATGTTATGACTGCAGCAGTGAAACATGAAGAACATAGTACAGTTGTGTACACATACCATAAATGTAGATGTTCGAGTGTATTCACTGTTGCAGTCCAGGTTACCCACCCACCATCCCCCTTACTTTTGCTGGAACTTATCTTTACTTCTTTAATATATACAACCTAGGTGGTGTATTTGCTTATAGATGAAGGTAAAGCTTATTTTGGTGCATGTATGTTTTATTTACACATTTTTAGCCTACCCTTTTGGGGGCACCTGACATCTGGGGCAAGAAAAACTGAAGAAAATGGCATCAGCTGCATCTTTTATACCCCTGATGACCTGATGTCAGGGAAGAGGCAGGACACATTTTTTTGGAATTCAGGCCGACTGAGGGCAACCTGCCAGCAGGATAACCCAAATGTAATGACTGCAGCAGTGAATACACTCGAACATCTACATTTATGGTAAGTGTACACAACTGTACTTTTCTTTTCCTTTGCCTATACTCTGATATCAATCCCTGATACAGAAGGCAATACCTAACCTGCAGTACAAATAAATTATTGGCGTCTTCCCATTCTATCATATTTCCCTCTCTAGTTATTTGCTCCCAATATCTTGGTTCCTTTGCCAGTTTTCTCCAATAAATTCCGGCACCCCTCTTGCCTATTTTCTGCATCCCTAATTGCAGCAATCCCTATCAGCAGAATCTATTATCTCTATTCATGTTTTGGTTTAGTTCTTAGAATACTTTCTATATCATTGTTGTTATTTTCCTTAAAGGCCTACATCCAAAATTCCAGTATCTCCTTGTTTCTTGCGCTTCCTCCTGTTTCATCATCATCTCTTTCCACTTTGAATTATAGTTTTCTGCTTTTGCTATGTATGAAAACCTTAACTGTGTAGGTCTGAAATACCCCTTCAAATTGGGTAATCCCAATCCACCATGTTCTACTGGAATAATCAGCTTATCCAACTTGACTCTTGCCATCTTTCCATCCCATATAAAGTCCTTTCAGGTCTTTATTAATTGCTGTCCAAAACTTCTCCTCTGTTTGATAAAAATATGCCTGATCTGCGTATAAGACTAAAGGGACTAAAAACATTTTAACTGCTTGTATCTTACTATCCATATCCATATAACAAAGCTTCCATTTTTTCAGTTTTTTATTATCATTTTAGTCTCATCCCACATATCCTTAGCTACCACATTAGAATCATTTTAATCCATACTCCTAAATACCTCAGTTTATCATGTACCTATAAATATGGGTATTCCTGAACTAGTTCATGCGTGGGTACATAATTTACTGCAATTACCTTTGTTTTAGCTTCATTAATTTTGCATCCCCAATAGATCTGAAACTGTCTCAGAATGTTCCACAACACTGCAATGTCTTTTTCTGGTTTTGTCAGTTATAAAATAATAACATCTTCAAATAAAGCCATATTTTCTTGTCTACCATACCAATTCATTTCTTGAATTTCTGAGTCCCTTATTTTCTTTGCCAGTGGTTCTAAATATAATGCAAATAATAAAAGGGAAAGAGGACATCCCTGCCTGGTTCCTCTGCTCAAGCAGAAATTATCAGAGAGGACCCCACCCACTTTAATTTTTGGCTCCGAGCCCTCATATATCCTCCTAATCAATGTTATACATTTTTCAGGAAATGCAAATGCTTCCATTGCCCTGCTCATAAAGTCCCAGCTTACTCTGTCAAATGCGTTCTCTGCATCAAGACCCACCAACAACACTGGTATTTTCTTACATTCTGCATCCTTCTTGATCATCAATGTTCTGTTAATGTTGTCAAATGTTTGCCTCCCCTCCACAAAACCACATTGATCCATATCTATCAGTTTTTGCATTATTTTTGCCAATCTTTTAGCCATTATAGACATGAACACTTTATAATCATCGTTTAGTATTGAAATGGGCCTGTATGAAGCTGGATCTGATGGATCTTTATCCTTTTTAAGTATTACAGCTTCCACTGCTTTCTTCCAGGATGGTGGTACTGCTCCTCCTTTTAAGATACTGTTAAGCAAAACCTTCCAGATCTTTATCATTTTTTCCTCCTAGCTTCCAAACTTCCACAGGAATACCATCTATTCCTGGGAACTTTCCTGTAGATTGGTTATACATCACAATTTTCTATCTCATCTCCTCCTATCCTGTTAGTAATTGAGCCTCATCTACCTCTAACATTGGCGTATTTAATTATTCCATAAACATTTCTATTTGTATCTTTTCTTGATTTTCATATTTGTCTGCTTTATGGAGACTCCCATAGAATTTCTGAAATATTTCTAATACCGCTACAGGATCTCGTTACCTTCTCTGTTATAGTCTCCTTAAGTTTAGCGACAGCACTTTCTACTTTGTATTGCCTAAGTCATTGTGCTAACAGTTTTTGTGCTCTAGTGTTATTATCCAAAAACAGTTGCATAACAGCAATCTTTCTAAGCTCATGCATATTATCTAAGTAATCCCTTATTTTCTGCCTAGCATTCTGCAGTTGATCCTCTTGTTGCTCTGTGCGATTCCCCCTATTCTGCAATACTTTCACATTTGTCAGTCCCTCTAAATAATTCTTGTTACTTCTTAACCATAGCTCCCTTTCTTTTATTTCCACTCTGTTTTTAAACTCCACCTTAAGTTTTTTCCACTTCCTAGCTATATTTTCAGAATAAATTTCTGTCCCCCAAACAGCTGCTGAATAATTTCCACTACCCATTCCTTCAATTCCTCTCTTTTCAACAAATAGGTGGAAAAGCACCAAACTCTCATTTTTTGTTCATTACCCTGTGCTTTTATTTTAGCTATTATTGGCACAAGATCTGAAATAGTTATTGGATGAGTATCAAGACTTTCAATTAAATGCACATCTTCCTGTGAAATCTAAATTCTGTCTAGCCTAGCCCAGTTTATATATCTTGGAGAATAATATGTAAATTCATTCCAAACTCCTGTTACTGAGTTCACATCTTCCATGCAAAATATTTTCATAAATTTCTTCCAAAATCCACCCTCCTTTGTTATATTTTCCCTTCTGAGCCCCCTAGACACATCTTCACTGCTGCAAATTAAATTTCACTCTTCACCTATAACTAATACTCCTTGCTGAAAACTGATAATTTCAGCCAGAATTTTCTTAAGCTCCATTATAGCAGTTTTAGGTGGAATGTAAATACATGCCAGTGTAACCCTCTTCTCTTGCCAGTAGCCCCTTAGCACTACAAATCTGCCATTATTATCTTTTTTATCTTCTTCTATCACTATTGAAACTCATCCTGCAATTAATATAAGTACTCCTCTTTTCCTTTGTCCCAGATGTTCTGCTGAGTAACCATCCTGAAAACCTCTCTTTATCAAATTCACATGCTCTGTTCTTTCTAAGTGTGTCCCCTGTAACATAACTATTTGCACTCTACATTTTTAATATACTTCACCACTCTTTCTTGTTTGTATTTATCTGTGACACCATTTACATTTAAAGACATTAAAGAAGACATCATTGCATTAAAAAGTTGTCATTCCCACATTTTATGTATAATACCTTTTTTGTTAACTGTCTGGTTCCAGACTTTGTGTTAAATGCATACACTGTTTGGCAGGTTGAACTTTTCTACAGTTGTTTCTTGTCATATCTATTTGAGCCTATGTCACATCTTAGAAAACTTTCTGATTTATTGAAAGGCCTCAAAAAAAAAAAACACACCCCAATACCCCCTAAAGCCTATTAAGTTAATACTAGCAGACGACACTATGTACACCTTCAAATATTGAAGTTTTACCCTCTTAATAGGAGCTAAAGTCTCAAACTGACAGCCACACTTACACACTTGAGTTAACCTAAAATAAAGTTTGTCCATGTTAATATGCATGGTGAAGCCTATGCTTCTACTAAGTTCTGATTGGTTTTGTATTATCGTTATATTTCTCCCAGCTAGGAAAAACCCTTAATGTTTTCAGAGAACATTATCTACCATGGGAAAAGCCCTGAATGCTTTCAGAGAACATTATCTCCTAGCCAGTTTCTGTTTTCTTTTTTTTTTCCCTCAGCCAATCACTCTATACCAGACTGTAACCAGTTTCTCTTTATCAGATTGTCTACATGTAGACATGAAGCCAGTTTCTCTTTATCAGATTGTTTCCATGGAAACATGAAGAGCGGATGCAGAATTGTTACTGAGCATATAATGTATTTGCTATAAAAAAAGCCTCCTAGAATTCAATGTTCTTTTTCATTTACTTGCTCTCTCTTAAAGCATGTTACTAAATCAGTCTAAGATTTTAATACAGTCATTTTCCCATACAAAAATGAGAAAAAGCACAATTAAATTTATTATCATGCTTTTTAACTAGGCTTTTTTTTTACATTTCAGTGCCTATATTTATTAAAATTGAAGAAGAAGAAAGAGAGAAGGGAGAAAGAAAAAAAAGAACAGCAGCACCTGTTGACAATCCCCATTACATTTAGAAATAACTGAAATAAAACTTTACTGTATACCATGTAAAGAAAATTGCATGCCACAAAACTGGTACTGTTTAAGAAAAAAATCTTTACTTGGAGTTAAATTTCTCCATCCTCTTCAACTCTCCAAAGCACTTTTCTGAACAATGACAAAAGGAAGGAATATGCTTTAGAGTCGCCACAAGTCCAACAAATTCAGAAAAAGTCCAATATTTCCAGATGTTCTTGTTCTGTCATATTTCACAAATATAATTATTGCATTGTAATCCCATATTAAGTTACTGGTTTTATCTCTGATCATCCTCAAAATCTTGACTCTGCTTCATTTCCAATGTACTCTTGATTCTTCTAGTCAACTATCATGCTCCCTTCCTTCTCTCCAACATTTTCCGTTGAAATTTTTGAAAAGGTCTCACAGGCGCAGTCCCTCTGTGGTCTTTATTACCAGAAGAACAAGAAGGAGAATCTCCTTATGTTTCACAGCTTACTTTTTGTTGGACACACTTTTGTATTTCCTCCTTAGCATGTACTTCATCAAAAATGATTTTGTCCCTCCAGGGATGAAAACCTTGAAGACAGCTGAGTACAGCAGTTTGAATCTCACACCTGCATCTCAACATTCCCTGAATAGTGGAATAAATTTGCTCCTCTTCTATATAGTATACAATAAGTAATCATTCTCCACAAACACTCTGCTGTCTCCCAGTTTTAGTACTTTGTCCTTCTGTCACAGTTTTGTCAGAATCACCTCCTTCTGTTGGTAGGATTGCATATTTACTATTAAAGGTACAAGTTGCTTTCTTATAACCTGGTTTGAAGCATACACACAGTGTGCCCTTTCAACTAGCAGCTCCTGTTGTGGAATACCAATCCAGCTGCTTATTTGTGGTTTCATAAAATTAATGCAGTCTGTTCCTTCCAGCTTTTCTGACATGGCTGAATATCTCAGGTTTTCCCCACATACTCTGTCCTCTAACTCTATTATTTTTTGAAACATCTCTTTCTGAGTAGTCTCATATTCAGTCAGCCTTTTCTTCATTTCATCCTCTGATTGTTGCAGCTTTATCATCTAATCTGAATATCTTTTTAAAGCTTCTTCCATTTTTCCAGCCTTTTGTTGTTTGTGTTGATATACTCTATCAGAGTTTTGTTTATTTTAACCAGATCTGTATGCAGTTGTCATATATTCCTTTAGGTTATTGGACATCATGTCTGAAAGTTGCATTGCTTTTTAGTGAACAGCTGCAGAACTTTCTCCAGTCAGTATTTCTACCTCACATTTTGTAGCTGATTTTTTCCATGTCTTCCATATTTCTTTATTCCTGGCATCCAGGCAGTGTTTAGTTTAGTTTAATGGTGTATGTTTCCACATATTCAGTAGAGTTAAATGGATTTGGTGGGAATTTGAAGTTTGACAATGTATCATTTAGGAATAGATGGTTTGTCTTTGGGAAATAAAGGTACTAGTGGCAGAGGTGGTCACTGGATTCAGTTTTGTTTTGAAAGAAATATCTTTATGGTCAAACCTACCAAATGATGAAGATACCCAAGGGATGGTGTAAAGTGTCCCCATATTACTAAGGACAAGGTCTAAAATGTTATTCCCCTAGTGGGTACTCTGACTTGTTGTTACAGGGAGTTTTTAATGACAAAGTCCAGAAATCTCTGTGCTTGTGCACTAGTGGTAGTGTAGGTTTCTCAGTCTATAGTTGGATAGTTTAGATCACTCATGAAGACAGTATTGGGTTTAATATTGAGCAGCTCTAGTTCCTGTGATAGGCATTCTACCTTTCTTAGGTCATAGAGAGAGTTCTATAGCTTACCAGTATGCGGCACAGGACCTTTCCCATTGTGATTTTGACATGAAGAAGCTGTAGGGTATCATGCTGCTTAACCAATCTCTATATGAGTCTCTTCTGAATGAAGATTGAGACATCTCCACATTTTTTCTATCCTGCTCAGTGGATGGTCTAAAAGCATGGAAGGCATAATAGCCCTGCACATCTGGAGTACTCTCCACCATTTTAATCCATGTCTCAGTCACTACACAGATGTGCATTTCCTCCAGGCTGAGGAGAGCTTGTAGAAGGTGAAATTTCTTGTTTAGGCTCCTAGCACTGATCAGTAACACTGTCATATTTTCCTTTGTTTGCTTCATTACAGTGGTATGTATATCTGGTTGCCCATACAAAAAAGACATTACAGAGGTGGATAATGACTTTGCCAGTATTTGAAAGCCTAGGTGGGACAGGTGCAGGCCATCACTGGTGAAACAGCATGGTCTGTCAATCATGTCCTGCCAGACTAACAGATATTGGACCCTTTTCAAATGACACCAAAAACTAAACCAATAATTGAAGTCAATTATTTTTTGCTCAAATTGTGGCATCATTCTTGAAGAAGGTAGAATTCTGCTCAATGCTAGAATCATACCTGCCTAGAATACATAGTCTAAGAAATCCAGCATGTCTCACTTCAGGTAGTTCAAGCAGGTACAGGTCATGACATTGATACCTCACATGTACTATGACACAGCCAGACTGGTATTTATTATTCACGGACTTGAGTGCATGTGTGAGCTGACAAACCCTGGTACCAGACAGACAACTAACTTTCACTCTTTCCTTTTTCAGCCTGGTAAGAGGTACATCTGTATGTCTTACTGTGGAGTCACCTATAACAACAGTGTTTGGCTTAGCAGATGCCTGCCTTACAGGCTTAGGATCCATAACTTTGGAAACAATCAACTAATCCTTAACCCTAAGGAAACTCAACTCATTCCCAACCTACCTCAGGCACTCTCTTACCTTAAATCCAATTTTTCTCTTTCCACCCTAGATGACACCACTATCACCCCTGCCCCACACACCAAACTCCTTGGGGTAATAATTGACTGACTAAAATTTGACTTGCACATACAATAGGCCATCAAAAAAAAAAAAACTTTAAAAACTTGGACTACTTCATAGGAACAAAAAAATTCCTCACTACTGCCACTAAATGCACTCTTGCACAGGCATTTCTCTTACCTCATCTTCTATATGTTTCCCCCATCCTTATCAATATCCAGACTACCTCAATGCAGAAACTGGAACAAACATACAATAAAATTGACAGATTTATTCTAAACCAACCACTCTCTTCACATCATTGCCTCTCACTAAACAGACTTCAGTAGCTGGAATTTCCACACCTTCTCCTACAATCGCAGCTCCACACTACCTTCTCCATACTCAACAACCCCTCTGCCTGCCCTGCTCTTGCCTGTCATGTTACTCTCTACTCCCCCCCCCCCCCGGGCCTCTATGGAGTGCTGATCAGCATCTTCTCTCAGTTTATAAACCCAAAAGGAATATTGGCAAACACTCTGTCTCATTAAATTGTAACAAACTCCTTCTCAATATTAGATCCAACCTTTCATTTCCCTGTTTTAAAAAGTAGCTTAAATCCCACTTACTAAACTTGAAATTATGCTGTTGCCTTGATCACACGTAGTCTTAGTCTGACCTACTGTATAACCTCTTGCATCTCCTAACTTTCTTTCTCTGTCAGTAATTTCTGTTTAAACTAACCTCCTAAACCCTCCGCTCTACTACTATAGCCCCCCCTTTCTCTCCCCCTCCCTTTCTCCACACTATTTATCTCCCCCCACGTCCTATCAATGTTTATATACGTTGTCCTTCATTTGAACAATTATCTTTTTGTTTTTACTCTTGTATGTAGTACATTTTAGACCACTGCTATCAGTGCAACCCTTAATGTTCACAATTTTTTTCTTTTGTTTTTCTCTTTACAATTAATTTCATATTTGAACTGTTATTTTTAATAGTTTTTGTCCTGTATGTTTATCTTTGCTTATGTTTGCTGGGGCTCTTTCCCCGTGGGTCTCCACTGAAAATGGTTTGCTTACTATCAATGCAATGCAAATAGCTAATAACCTTTTCTTTTTACAATTATTTTGTATTGTGATTGTTATTTAATATTGTGATTGTTATTTAATATTTGTATATTGTCACTTTATCTTTACTTATGTTTGCTGGGGCTTTTCCCCCGGGGTCTTCACTTAAAATGGGTTTGTTTGCAAACTCAGTTAGACTAACCCGGTTAACAAATGTGAAATAAATAAATAATAAATAAATTAAGATCTTTAAGGTTTAGGCAAGTTAATCTTTAGAACAGGGGTGTCCAACCTTTTCAGCTGCAAGGGCCACATTGAGTCAACAGAAATGGTCTGGGGGCCGCATGTAAAATATATCATTGTAGACAGCAAGTGAGGACCAAAAAAAAAAAAAAGGTCTCTCACGTAAACTGAAGAGCAAAAAAAAAAAAAAAAAAAAAAAAAAACCATTCTGAACTCGTTGACTTGAAAACAGTTATGCATTTAACATAGTGGAAGAATTCTTTGCTGCCACCAAAAACTAAATAAAATGCATGGCTTGGTTAGGATGTCAGCTAAACTAAAGTTTCACACTTGGGAGTCCTGTGATATGCACGGCCCATCTAACCAACAATTTTATTTATTATTATTTATTTTATTTTACATTTGTTAACCGGGCTGGTCCAGCTGGATACATATCCGTTTTCAGTAGAGGCCAGAGGAGAAAAGCTCCAATACAAAATGGAAGTACATGTTTAAATTACAAAATTCAAAGTATAGTTACTACAAAGAGAATATAGATTACATATGCAGGAATGAAAAATTACATAGATGTTATATAAGACAAGGACAGACAGGAGGTTATACACAAAACATTGATTTTGTTATATTACTGGAAAATAGACTGAAATCGGAGAATCTTCCTAAATTGTTATAAGGAAAGAGAGATTTTAGAGATCTGCAACTAGGGAAATGGGCTAGGGATATGGGACTAGAAGGTATGAGGTATGTAGTTAGTCAGGTTCACGACATGGGCATATCCATTGTGTGGAGAGATATTCTTTAAGGTTAAATTTGAACTGATTGAGTGAAGTAGTAAGTCTAAGGTTGTTTGGCAGGGAGTTCCACTGCTTGCCAATGGAATTGGCGTAGAGGGCATCCCCACCTAAGTTTTTTGCTTTAATAGTTAGGATCTGGATGCTGTTTGATGATCGGAGACTGTTGAGGTTAGTATATGGAGTCAGAATTCTGCACAGTGAGGGAGTTCTATCAGGATGGTTGATCATTTTATAAGCTTAGTTGGCTAAGTTTGAGGAGATTTGGCAGTTCCAACCATCCAAGTTTCCTCAGGTTAAGGCAATGATGGGTTCGATAAGGGAACCTGTAATAAAGCAGGTTATGTGTTTGTAGCCAAGATAGAGTATGCTAAGTTCACGTTTATTGAGAAAAGAGAGGATCGGAAGCATAGAGGAGGAGAGAGGAGATGGGGCAATAGTTAATTTGGTAGTGGGAGTTAGGAAGTTTTAATTCTGTACATAGATCCTAGTTTTTGTTAACAGACTTTACTGTTTGGGTAATGTGTATGTCGAATTTGAGCTTATGATCAATAGTAACACCTAGCAGTTTGGTACTGGTGACAGGGGTTATGAGGGTCCCATTATTGGATTTAATATGGAAGGTTATGTTGTTAGTGTTTGGGAGTTCTTTACCTAGAGGTGAAAAGACGTTGGGGAAGAAAAGTAATAGTTTCGTTTTAGCTGGGTTAAGTAGGAGTTTTAAGTCAGTGAACCATTTTTCAACTAGTGAAAAACAATGTTGTGTGATCGTTTGGAGATTCGAGAGGGAGGCGGAGCAGATTAAGGTGGAGTCGTCGGCATATTGGATGCAGGTGGATTTAGGGATGACTGATTGAAGGTCATTTATGAAGATGGAAAACAGAAGTGGGCCCAGTATCGAGCCCTGAGGAACACCTATGGTATAAGGGAGCAGTCCTGATATTCTGTTTTGCCACAGGACAGCTTATTGCCTACCAGTGAGGTAGGCATTGAACCAGTTTAGTGCTGGAGTGTCCACACGTAGGGTTTCAAGGATGTTAAGAAGGAATTGATGATTGACCATATCGAATGCTTTTGATAGGTCCAGAAAGAGGGCAGAGGATATGAGTTTGTTATTACGATTGTTGTTGATTGAGTCAACAAAGGAAAGGAGGGCAGTAGTTGTACTATGGTGTGGGCGAAAACTGTGCTGGGCATTGGACAAGAGATGATTAGAGGTCAGATAGTGAAGAAGTTGTTTGTGGATGCATCTTTCCATGATTTTCGCTATCGGGGACAGGATGGCTATTGGTCTATAATTTGACGTTTCCAGGAGGTACCTCCTTTGTGAAGCGGAATGATATAAGAAGTCTTCAAATGGAGGAATGTTCATCTCAGTTATAGTTCTATTGATAAGGATTGATATGGGTAGGCTATTTCATCAGGCCTAATTTGTAAGAATTCAGGAAGGTGGTCAGCCGCTAGGGTGGTTGGTTTGAGTTTTTAGGAGGGCGTACATAGGAGGAAGAGACTGGCTTTAAATTGAAGGGGTAGGGGTGTCAAGATGCAGTTTCGCAGCAGGTGGGGAAGTGGAGGTAAGTTGACTGGCTAGGGTTTGGATAGTCTCAGTGAAGAAGGAGTTAAAGGTGTTGGCTACTTCTTCTTGGCCTTTCTCTAACAATTTCTCGGGGTTGGGGTGGAAGTTTTGCCTGGGTGCAGAAGGTTGTTAAAACCTGCCCAGAATTTCTTTGGGTTGTTCTGGTGTTTTGCTGGAGGTTGCAGAAGTATTGTTTTGTCTTGGGTAATGGCAGTTTTAGTGGCGTTTCTTAGTTGTTGAAATTTATAACGGTCTTGGGGGTTTTGTGGCTCTCCATTTATCCCAGGCTTGGTCACGGAGTTTGATTTTGGATTTAGTATCACTAGTTAGCCAAGGTGCTATGCAGTTTTGGTTCTAATTTGTCTATGTGGGGCATGTGAGTCAAGTATCTTAAGGAATGTGTCATTGAAGTGGGACACACTCTCTTCTAGTGAAAGAGTTTTAATATGGTCCAGTTGCAGGATTTCAGGTCGGCAAGAAATAGTTGAGGGTTTTTGTTTCTGATTAGTCTATATAGGGGCGGGGTTAGAAGTAGGGCATTTATGTTTAATGATATAAGTTATTAGGTGATCACTGAGGTCACAGGGAAGGGTACCAGTGGTGTAGTTATTAGAGTCCCTATTAGTAAGGATCCAGTCAATAATACTTTCTTTTGAAGTGAGTTGCCTATTCTGGTAGGGGATAGGATATTTTGGGAAAAACCATGTAGGTTAATAGGTTGTGGAGTTATATGGGTAGAAAAGAGACCAGTCAATGTTGACGTCTCCAAGTACTATGGTTTCTTGTGGGTAGTTGATGGCTAGCCAGCTCAGGGTATGCTCAGGTTTTCTGTGTTCTTCCCTGGTGGGATATAGGTTACAATAAGGTTGATTTTTGAGTGTTTAGGCAGATCTGTAGGGCTATAATTTCTAGGTTTGAGATCGTAGGAGGTTGTACTTGGTTCTTAAGGATGTTAAGGGTATTTTTAAACATAATAGCTATTCCTCCACCTTTTTTTCTTTGCACGATCAGCCCTGAGTATATTGTACCGGGTGGAAGGATCTTTCATTCTTAGTAGTGGGTTTTAGCCATGTTTGTTAGACACATGATGTCAGGGGACTGTGTAGCTATGATGGCGTGAAGGTTGTGAATTTTATTGTTAATGCTTCTTAGGTTCAGGTGTAGTATTAGAAGGGAGTCAGTAGATTTTGGGGTTATATTATGGGGTTAGAAATTGGCATAGTGGTGGGACCTGGGTTTGGGTGAATATCTCCGTCGATGTTAATACAATTTTTCAAGTAAACTAAAATCTTTGTAATTTAAATAGGATTTTGAGATTAGATTTGTTATGTGGAATTTTAGGGTGTTGAAGTGTGGGGTGGACTATTTTGGGGATACATTTTTGTCCTGGTAGATTGAAGGTGGAATATAACTGACATGGAGATTGTATTGGGAGTTGGTGTGGCACTTAGGAAAAGAGATACCCATAAGGGTTTGGTTTTCATATATTGTTAGGATATAGGTGGTGATGAGAAGTATAACTATAATGGGGGTAATAGTATAGGTGAAATTGGCCATACTGAAGAAAAGAAAAGGGTATTTAGTGAGGGAAGAGACTTTGTGTGGGATTTGTTAAAGGGTGTGGGCCTTGGGGTGGGAGGAGTAATGGGGTGTGACAAGGGTGCCTTGGTTTTGTTAAGAGGGAAAGTGTGAGGGTCTATTTGTTGCTATAAAAGTAGGGATACTGGTGGGATACGGGGCAGGGAGGGAGTGGCGCGGAGCGGCGCGGAGGGCAAGCTGAGCGAGACTACAAGCCCGCCAGGAGATTTTGCAGGGTCTTTAGAGGTAACAATAGCCACTAGTATAACTCAACACAGAGGAGTTACTAGTGCTGGTATTTATAATAATACAATTTTCCAGGCTTTGTAGTATTGAAGTCTTCAAGTGAGAGTGTCAGGTTCTTAACAAGAACAGTATATTTCTCTCTGGGTAGGATAATAATTCTTTGAGTTTACCCTGAGTTTTAAGAAGAGTTTAGGCTGCAGGTTTAGTTTTCGTTTGTGGTCCAGATGGGCGCGATGTCAGGTCTTGGGAACCACAGGAAGCTAGGCAAGGAGGGGCTACCTATGATACAAGTGAGGGAGAGATATGAGTGTTAGAGTTAATAATGTTGAAATTAGTACTAGCAGGTTAAGACAGCAATCCTGATTAGCCACAAACACACTCAAATGACTTCATATTCCTTAAAGTATACATTTAAAAGAAAAACATTCAAATACTATGAAATAGCATCTAATAACTTTAGCTTAGTTAAATACACAAGGAGATGCTGTGTAATAGTTTCAAATGAGATTATATCTTAGTCGCTAAGTGTTTAAATAAGAAAGCCCCTAAGCGTGCATCAGCAACAACAAGTAGCTAACAAGAATGCATTAAAACACATTTAAGTACTATGGAATAGGTACTGATGCCTTCATATAGATTAAATACACAGTCAGATGCTAAATTTTAACTTTAAATGACTTCAGATCTAGGTCGCTAATGAGTTATGATTAAAAGACGCCTAGAGTTAGTCAGCAACATGTGCAAGCCTTTGCATAGCATTAAAACACATTCGGATACATAAAATACCATTAAGTTACTAAATTATAACTTTAAATGACAGCAGAACTAGGTCGCTTATGAGTTATGATGAAAAGACACTAAGTGTAAGTCAGCAACATGTGCAAGCCTGTGCGTAAGCAGTAAAACACATTCAGGTACTTTAAACTAGGTTCAGTTGCCTTCATATACATAAAATACCATTCTGTTACAAAATTATAACTTTAAATGACTGCAGAACTAGGTCGCTTATGTGTTTTGATGAAAAGACGCCAAGTGTGCTTCACAACACGTGAATAAATGCAGCTAAACAAAACAGGATGCAACTCTTAACTTTAAAGCAGGAAACCTCTGTCTCAGATAACGCATTTGGAAAGAACACAACACTTCATGTGAGAATTACAAAACTGATTGGATTCAGATAGTGGGAAATCATGAAAAGGACAACATGGCTAAACCTTATCCACTGACAGCCAATGTCACCTGTGAGGCAGTGCTGACTTGCATTTCCATGTTTGAGAAATATGTCACCACGATGCAGATCTCTGAGGCTTCACAGAAGAACGCTACACCCAGTTATTAAACTTTAAGTTTAAACTAAGCCTCATTTATGCAGATACACGAAGTAGAGAAAAATTGCATTGTGGTTTATAAACAGCTGCCTGCTTCATAGGGGCTGTTCACTTCTTATGTTGCTTGAAAGGTACCAACTTATTTCTTTGTCAGATTTTTCTTTAAGACCTAATCACAATCTTCTGCATGGGAAACAGGCAAGCCTAATGCTTATTCATTGCACTGAGATTATAACACTATTGTATTTTACATTATGCACTGCTTTATTATCAGTTAGGAATATATATTTATCTTAAAGTTAACTATAGTATATCTGAAACTCTGTCAGTTATATTCACTATCCTCTCAAACACTAAGCTGATCAGCACTTCTAACCCTGATTAGGAGAGATCTGAAAAGAAATATATTTTGTCAAGGGTTTTAAAATTATGTTTCCTTAATCTTATCTTTTTGAACAGTGCACTTTATTGCAAAATGGCACACTTTGCAGACCCATTTCTGGTAAAATTTTAAATATTCAGATTCCACATAACCAGGTTGTGATGGCGGTGTTGCTTATCAACAATAAAAAACAAAAAGAGAAATTGGGTAGGCTTAAAATGGCCCACAAGGGCAGCTAGTGTAGTACTTACTTATGAACCTATTATGCAAGTCATTATTAGGTCTTAAAAATAGTTAGCCCCCTTTTGGACCATACTGTTTCAGGAAATAATGGTCCACTTGAAATGTAAATAATGTACTTACTGTGAAATCTGTGTGAGCATTGCTGTGTTTATCTACTGATTCGACTACATCAGATGACTTTCTTCCTTTGCCTGATTATCTTGAAATATTTTTTCAACATAACTGATTTTTCAGATAGTTTCATCTTAAAAAGTTCTGTGTGACTAGAAATGTAGCAAGAAATGCTTCATCATACATTAAAAGAGGTTACAGTAACCTGAAAAATGGACTTTGAGTGAAACAAGATAATTGATAAGTATTTTGAAAAACTGGAATATCTTGTGTAAAGCCAGGCAGGGAACAACCTTAACAAGATTACTTCACAATCACCAAACAATACTTTGACTATCTTGTACAGCAAGTTCCAAGAACAGCAGCCTCGCAATGGATAAAATGAAGTCAAATCTGGGAATGAATAGCAGCTATGCATATTTAAAAAAAGTCAGAAAAATTCTGAAACTACAATGGAGAAATAATGTTTCATTGTTTTTACTTTAACAGCCGTTTTATTATTCCACTTTAACAAGCTTAATTTAAAACATACAATATTCTAACAACTATCCAACAAGTATAAAGACATGAAAAACATACAAAACCAAAAGAAGTTGGAAAGAGAAATAAGGTTGTCAATGTCAGGCTAAAGTCTCTGCAAGTAAACCAGCCAAAAATCTAAAATAAAACCCAGTGACTACCACAGCAACAAAGGTATAAAGTAGCGATCAAAAAAATCACTCATAGCAACTACCATAAAAACAATAACAATGTTTAATAAAAATTAAAAACAGTAACAACGTAAAATAAAGGTTAATGCTTTCAAAGTAAAAAAACTGCTTCTTCAGACCTAAAATTAACACATTCCCAAGGCATTTATAAACATCAACAATTAACACATTCTGTAAATAGTGGTTTCATTGCTTCAATTTTAAGTTTTTTTTAAAACCAATAAAAGTAAAAAGCATTTATACATAATTGTGCTCACTACATACTTAGCTTACCTGGTGTAGTAGTCGGTGTGTAAAAATTAGAAATCCCTCTCTCTCTCTCTCTTAACTTTTCTTCGGTGCGATGCACTCGTCTTCCCTCAGCTCTTCTTTGCCGCGAATGCAATTATCGGCGTGAAAACTAATGGAAGGGTACATTTCGCGCATGCGCAAAGGACGCAAGTCAGCTCTTCCATTCCCGCGAATGAATCTATCGGCGTGAAAACTAACGGGAGGGTGCTTTGGCGCATGCACACACCAGCAAAAGGACGCAACCTTAAAAAAAAGGGGGAAAAAGTAAAATTTTAATTTAAGGGCCGCATGGAAGAGGTCTGAGGGCCGCATGCGGCCCGCTGGCCGCGGGTTGGACACTACTGCTTTAAAACCTCTGCATGTGAAGGATTATTGGTAGTGTAATAGTCATGGTGAGGTGTGGTTTGTGGTGCACTGCTGGCAATCCTGATGTCTGAGTTGTCTGTGTGTGAGACTTTAGCTTCCAGTGTCAATATATATATACATCTCTTACACACTGTGTTAAGCTGTCTGAGTAACAGATGATCATCAGACAGCATTACACTGTGTCAAGATAATCTCAATCAGGCTGGCTACAGAAGTTGTGGTTAAGTACTTGTCCATGTTTTAGACAGGAGTGATATAGGGTGCTGGGCAGACTATACCAGCACTGAGTTGGGTTAGTGTTAGGATGTAGGGGTTAGTTTAGGTTGCCTCATTTCTTAAGCTGTGATGTGCAGATATTCTAGGCAGACTTTAATGTAGACCAGGGTGTGATTTATTTTGCTCAGCATAGGTTACTGAAGCTTCACGTTTAGATTGCTAATATTGTATGGATTAGGATGGAGGCAGTGTGCTGAGTACAGTGCAACACAGTCTTTTTCTTCCATTTTTTGGTGAAAATCTCATGGTTCAAGGCTTTCTAAGCTTCTTAGACTCTTGAGTAAAAGAACCTTGGTGAACTCAGCTTAGCAGTTTATGAGAAACAAGCTAGAGAGGAAAGCAATCCAAAAAAGCCAATAAATTCAGCTCTGCAACTCAGAGAACCTGCAACAGATCACTGTTCCCTCACCACTGACTGTGCCACAGGTCTAAAGTCCTAGGTAGGCAAAATGTTCAAGAATTTAACTTTCTATGTGGGGGCGGGGAAACCTGTGGTTACTGTAGCAAACAAGAGGTGCTGGGAAAACAGTTTTTAATGTAACAATTGAGGAGGGTGGGAGCTGTACAATCACAGAGCAGGGACATCATCATCAACAGTTGTAACAAACAGAAAGCTCTGTAAGTGGAGCTTAAACTGAGAAATAATAGGTTAATAGGTTCACAGGTAAGTACTAGGCTAGCTCCCCTTGCAAGCCCTTTTAAGCCTAGCCAGATTCTCTTTTGATACTTGAATTAACCTATGCCATTTGGTGTTAAATTGGCCTCATCCATCCCATGATCAATTATTATCCCTAGTGATAATAACTGGAATCATAACACACATAATTTGAAGGGCCCATGCACAGGATAAAGCATTTAGCTGCTGCTTCTGCCATTCGTAGGTACAGTACTGGGATACATTTTCTGTATCCCACCAATAGATCCAAGTTGCACTTGAATTTGCACATGGATGAGCTTTGTTTTATGTGGATGGGGAGTCTGATCCAGAGCAGCTGTGTTCTCAGGGAGATAAACATATTCCTCCAAGCTATTATGTTGATGTTGAGGAAGAGGTTTAGATCCCTAGATTGAGTATTTCTGATGCCATTTGGCTTACTCATGTGCAATAAATCCATCAGTATTAGTTCAGAGGATGCCTTGCGTGCCAGACACAGATCACCTATTAGCAGTCTGTGGGATAATGAGTATAGTGACAGGGCTTTGAGTCGGTCCATTTAAGACATATTGTTTAGGCCTTGTATACTTTTAGTAAGGTATGTCTGTTGACATTCCAGTTGTTGTATATGTCTGGACAGATATACGCCAAAGGTGGCATTGTACTCAATGACTGACCTAACCACTAACATCTATACCGGAAGAATGCAAAGTTCCTGTAATCATGGCTGCACAGGTAAAAACCACACTCTCCAAAGCCAAGAACACAGCATCCATGGGACCAGACAACATCCGAGGCTGCATTCTACACGAACTACAGAACAAACTGGCACCCCACCTAAGTACCATGTTCAATCATAGCCTCATCTCAGGCTTTGTGCCTGATGGTGCACAGCGACAGTTATCCCACTCCACAAGGGGGGAGCCACCACGGACTCCGGGAACTACCGCCCCATTAGCCTGACGAGCCTGGTCTGCAAGGCCATGGAATGTATCATAATGGAACTTATAAACAAAGACATTGGTAATCTCCAAACTCTGGACCCCACCCAGTTCAGGTTTGTAAAAGGCAGATCATGTCTCCTAAACCTGATAGACTTCTTTGAAGCAGTCACCAAAGCCATAGAAAAGGGTAAGGTGGTTCACACAGCCTATCTAGATCTTGCCAAGGCTTTCAACACCATCCACCACTCTGGAATTATAGATAAACTCACTAAACTAGGTATAAATCCCTATGTCACAAGATGGGTTGCCAACTGGCTCACTGAAAGAACCTACACTGTGAATGTAGCAGACTCCAAATCTGACTTCAGACCATTGACAAGTGGAGTACCACAGGGGTCATTCCTGGATCCTCTCCTGTTTGGTATCTACTTCTCTAAAGTACAGGCTAACACAGAAGGTCTTTGGCTAATGAAGATGACTGCAAACTAGGAGCCATAATCAAAACTCCTAACGATGTGGACATCCTACAAAAGGGCCTCACTGAGACAGATGCCTGGTGTCAAAGCCATGGCCTCAAGCTCAATGCCAAAAAGTGCATTGTCATCCCCTTTGGTAAAAACTCTGTACCCATGAGCTACAACATAGGTGGTAGTATACTTAACACCAAAAGTGTGATAAGAGACCTTCGGACACAGGTGGACAGTAGTCTCTCCTTTGAGAATCACATCACCACAGTAGTCAGGAAATCCTTCTACGTGGCACACCTCATCACAAAAGGTTTCTCATCCAGAAAAAAAGAGGTCATTGTTCCCCTCTACTCATCACTCATTAGACCCATTATAGAGTATAATGCCCCTTTTGGTATGTACCTCACAAGACATCTACAACAACTGGAAAGGCCACAGAAATACCTCACAAAGAGGATTACCGGCCTCAAACAGATGCCCTATGCAGACCATCTCTAAAAACTCCAGCTTTACTCCGTCGCATATCACCTACTCAGAGGTGATCTCTGCCGAACATACAAAGCTATGTCAGACCCAGAGCTGTTGGACATGCTCCACTTAAAGAAATCCCAATCCCTCCAAGCTACATGCTCTAAGGACTTAAACCTTGTCACCACAATAAACAAAACATGCTGGAGGGATAGATTCCTCCCTAGAGACTTCTCATACTCTGGAATAAACTACCTATCTATATCAAACAAAGCTCCTCATTAGCACTCTTCAAGAAAAATCTTGATGATTGGATGGGAAATAGGAAATTCACCCTGGGGATCACCTCTGTGGCTCTGCTCGACAGTGGCACAGGAAAATAATTTTCTTGGGTGGCAAAAGCCAGGGTACCTTTTTGGCTGGGTTTGTATAAGCCCCATGGCTGATTACCTATCCCTCATAGATTCATAGGAAGGTACTAGGCTAAGTAGGACAATGACATCTCTAGATCTAGACACAATCCCTTTGTTTATAAGCTGCACAATACAGAAGGGCTTTTGTATGAAAATGGACATATGTCAGTAGGAGGTTAGGTCACTCTTCACAAAAGTTCCCAAATCCCGAACAACTGGATCAACCCCTAGGGGAGTATTGTCCATGTGGCAGTTCTTTGGGGTAGAGGATGTCCAAAATGATACAATAATGCGTTTTCTGGCATTAGTTTCAGTCCTTGATTTTGGCACCAGTTATTT
The DNA here is from genome assembly GCF_019279795.1 of Protopterus annectens. Taxonomy (NCBI): domain Eukaryota; kingdom Metazoa; phylum Chordata; order Ceratodontiformes; family Protopteridae; genus Protopterus; species Protopterus annectens. Next base: position 566,653,116 of record NC_056749.1, read on the forward strand.
ATTTGAGACTGACCTTCCTAAAGGATTAAGTCATTTGGGGGATTCGATGACTGCTCCTAGCCTGCAGTCATCTGCAAACATAGTCAATCAGAATCTTTTGCTACTGGTATTTACTTCAGAGAAGTAGATGCCAAACAGAAGAGGTCCCAGCACAGAACCCTCAGGGATTCCACTGGTGAATGCTTTCTTTGTTGAGGTAACATTCCCTATTTTGACTTCCTGTAACCTATCTGTGAGTCATTTGGCAATTCATTGGGGGACTAAGGGGTTTATTCCTAGTTTTTTAACCTTTCTACTATGCCTGAGTGGGGGATTATGTCAAAAGCTTTGACTTGGTTATTAATATTGAATAGTCAATCAATATTTGTATCTGTACGTTATATATGTAACTTATGGTTATTTATAAATGTGGAGCTTTTCTCCCCAAGCATCTGCTGAAAAAGGACATGTTGTCCAGTCAGACTTTCCTAGTAAACAAATGTAAAATAAAATAAATAAAATAAAATAAATTTATTGAGGTATGCATTGTATATCATTTTACCATCGTCCATTGCTTTGGTGACTTTTCAAAAAAGTCCACCAGGATGATAAACATGACCTGCCCTTGACAAATCCAAATTGAGATGGGTCCAGGGTTTGAAGGTTCCCCATGTCCTTACTGATTATTTCTATGATAAGTCTTTCTAGTCTCAATAAAGAGAATATCTAATCTTTTAAACAGAATTTGAGTATAAATGATTTTTGTGGGCATAGATCCTGAAGCAAAAGTCATAATATAGCCAGTATTGCAAAATAAAGATACATGACTATGGCATCCAACAAGTCAGAAATTACAAGTAAATGTAGTTATAGCAAAAATGCACTAAAATATGTATTAATATGTAAATGAGGCCAAATCCTATCCTACAGTATATCACAATTCTCCCAATATTGCAAATGCAACTACAGGACTATGGCACCAGACCATGTAGAAATTACAAACAAATCACTTACTAAGTTAAAACCAGAAATTGCTTAAAGATACTAAAAGACAATATTAAGTCACAGCCGACTTGAATAGCAATTGAAATATGCAAGGAAAATTAAAATAATAACTTTTTTCTTCCCTTTTTGATAAAAAATATCCCAGTTCAAACGTTTCCATGCTTCTCAGAGTCTTAAAAGACCAACAAGATAAGTATTTTTTTAAGCAACATCGGCTCATTTTGCATGTGTGCTTGCGAGCGCACACACACACACACACACACACTCGCGCGCACACACATACACACAACAACATACAGACGGATACACATACACAATTTTCTCGGAAGAGCCACTTTCTGATAGTGACATACCTGTAGTCTGTGATCAAGCAACAGACACTCTGTCAAGAACAAAAAAAAAGTTTATTGTAAAATAAAGGGCAGCTTTTTTTGAGACACGGACATACACACACACACACACACCCCGGGAATACCCCTTCTAAAACGGTATACCTCATCTGACTGAGATCAGTTAACAGAAACTCTAAATGTAGAAAATTCAATAACTATTCTTTCATCAGAGTTTCTCAGCTTGTTAGAAGTGCAACGTGCACTTACACATACATACATACATGTACAGGCACACACAGACACTTTGTTCTCCTAAATACAAATAATGTAAGCTTGTTTCACATGCAGACTTTATTCCAACCTCAATAACCCTTCTGGCAAGTTATACTTCACATGATTGTGATGTTCTGAAAGAAGCTATTCCTAAAAACAAAAGGTTCAATAGTTATTTTTTTCAGAAAGTAGTTCACTTCACTTCATATTTCACAAACACACAGGCATAAACACTGGACATCTAGAATATTCTCTTTCTGGCAATGCTCATCTCAAGCAAGTAATGAATGAATAAATTAATTAATTAATTAAATGCCAGGTCATCTCAACAGTTTTTTGCAGACTGTCTTCTCATCTTCCAACCAGAACAGCCCCTTTTTGACAAGGTACACTTCTGATTGCCTGACTGTGATGAAGCCATAGACACCAATAAAATAAACAAACAAATAATTTCAATATTTCCCTCTTTTCACTGCTGATTCACTTCTTAGAAAACCACTTTCTGATGAGATATATCTCTAAGTATTTCTGACTGTGATCACATGACATTTTTACTGAATATAAATGGTGTATTCTTTCGCTAATGTGTTTCAACACGCTCACACACACACATACCAGTCAGTAATCCCTTTCTGTTTTAGTATTCGTACTATTATATTGGGACAAGTGCCAAAAATGTTTGTGAAAATAAATTGCAACCTTTTTATTGGAAAGATGTATTCTAGCATCCTTCGCACAAAGTTTATCTGTCACTTTCCGTCTTCGGTAATCCCTTCTGACAGGGTATATATCCAATCCAGTGAGGACTTTAATCAAACATTCTGCTAAGTCAAAGGGCATATTGTTTTAGTTACCTTTTCTTACAGTACTTAAAGGATGCCAGTCAGAGCATAACACAGATAATGTCACTGAGTAAGGTAATGTGGTTAACACACTTGTAAACAAGAGTTTTTGCTGACAGCATTACAGTTCTGCTTTTAGGTTTAAGTTCCCATTCTTTTTTCTAAAGAGGTGGACATGCTTACTTACTATATGCCTCCCACCTATTTAGGGTCAGGGTACATTTTGGTTCCTTTGTGACCTTGACTAGGATAAAACAGATATTAGGAAATTAATGAGTAACTGTACTAAATGAACATTTTTTCATGTAATCAAAACAAGCTTCCCCAGTATTTATTTTCCCCAAAAATAGTTTTTACCAACTATAATCCGCACTCATAGCAGTTAGGACACCACTTGTGTCACATATACTTAGCCCCTCCCATAAATGGACATAAATGTTTTCATTTAATATGCTGTGCCTCCTTAAGTTACACAGCACAAGAGGGATGCAGTACGAAATGTCTAGCAGTCCACTTGAAAACAAACATACTGCTACTATGCAGGCAGGTGTTGTGCATCTCAGAAACATATACACTTTTGGGCAGTTGTTTGGTATTCAAGCATACTGTAGTCTGTTTAATGTGTTATTGTGGCATACTGCTGTCAGCTGTCCCTAACTTTGCAGAACATCCCAAATTTTGCCTCATATTTTTGCCCTACCTGGTAAATTGTTTGATTTTCCAATAAATAACTTAGGATTACAGCTAGTCAATGATGTTAGACAGAGTTTTGTATTATCATAGGATTTTTCTTTAGTTAGTTATTTATTTGTATTTGTTAATCAACATAGAGCAATGATCCATGTGGACCTTTTCCAAACTCAGACTGGGAGTGCAGTCTAGTTAAATGACTTGCTTAGAGCCACACAGTTAGGCAAATGGAGGCCATGGGAATCAATTCTTGGACCACAAGAAAGAGCTTAACAGCTCACAGCCTTAATCCTCTGTGCTAGCTGCCATCCGAAGGATTGTAGGAAGTACAGGGCAATGGAAGCAAAAGATCAGTTACACCTTGTTCATAGGTAGGTAGGTAGGTACTAGGCTATTGGCCCTAGGGCCTATATAAGCCTATCCAAAAAGGTACCCTGGCTTTTGCCACCCAAGAAAATTATTTTCCTGTGCCCCTATAGAGCAGAGCCACAGAGGTGATCCCCGGGGTAAATTTCTTATTTTCCATCCAATCATCAAGATTTTTCTTGAAGAGTGCTAATGAGGAGCTTTGTTTGATATAGATAGATAGTTTCTTCCAGAGTATGGGAAATCTCTGGGACAGGAATCTATCCCTCCAGCATGTTCTGTTTATTGTGGTGACAAGGTTTAGGTCCCTAGAGCATGTAGCTCAGAGGGATTGGGATTTCTTTAAGTGGAGCATGTCCAACAGCTCTGGGTTTGACATAGCTTTGTATGTTATGCAGAGATCACCTCTAAGTAGGTGATATGCGATGGAGTAAAGCTGGAGTTTTTTGAGAAGGTCTGTGTAGGGCATCTGTTTGAGGCCGATAATCCTCTTTGTGTGGTATTTCTGCAGCCTTTCCAGTTGTTGTAGATGTCGTGAGGTACATACCAAAAGGGGCATTGTACTCTATAATGGGTCTAATGAGTGACGAGTAGAGGGGAACAATGACCTCTTTTTCCTGGATAAGAAACATTTTTTGATGAGGTGTGCCACGTAGAAGGATTTCCTGACTACTGTGGTGATGTGATTATCAAAGGAGAGACTACTGTCCACCCGTGTCCCAAGGTCTCTTATCACACTTTCAGTGTTAAGTAGTCTACCACCTATGTGGTAGTTCATGGGTTCTTTTACCAAAGCGGATGACAATGCACTTTTTGGTATTGAGCTTGAGGCCATGGCTTTGACACTAGGCATCTGTCTCAATGAGGCCCTTTTGTAGGATGTCCACATCCTCATGCTGTACCCCCCCCCCCAGAAGGGCAAAGCAGGTCAGTCCTGGAGTAAATTTATGAGGACCATCCAATCATCCAGAATTAATCTGGAGGATACTAGGCCATCACTTTTTTAACTTGTAGGGAATGTGTATTCCAGAGATGGGGTTGGCATTAGATATTTTTTTCTCTCCCACATGTTTTATTTATGTGCTGATGATAAAGGAGGACAGGGTCTCTAATGGTGCAGAACACAAGGCATAGATCACCTTGCAAGAGTCCATAAGAAGCAAATTAAATGGACAGCACTTTAAGCCTTTTATGGTAACTCATGGACTTTAGAGTAGCAATATTCTTGGTTAGGCACATCTGAGGTCTTTTCAGTTGCTTAATATGCTTAGAAAGGTACATACCAAAGGTGTGTGGGGGTTATACTTAATAATTGGTCTAATTATGGCAGCATACAGAGGGATGATAACTTCTTTTGACCTAAACAATATGCCTTTAGATATTAGTTGTGCTAAAAAGAAGTTTTTTTCTAATTACTGTTGCTTCATAGTGATCTGAGTAAAGGGAGTTATGGACCCAGATTCCACAATCACTAATAACATTGTCATTTTTTGGTGGGGTATTGGCTGTACTGCACATTGCAAGATATAGTTGTTTACCAAATGTGACAATACTACACTTTTTAAATTTAATTTTAGCCCATTTTCTACACAGCACTTATTTATATGAGGGTTATTTTCTGCTGTACTGAATAGGTTGTGTCGCCCATCCTCTGGGCCAGTAATTAAGGAGCCTTAGTCCTAACCACTGACACTAGTGAGGGACCTTCACTTGGAACAAAAATAGACACACACATTATTTTCAGATGCAGCTGTCTGCACCAAGCACATTTTCCCTTAAGAGCACACAGGGAACACACTCCCATCCAGGGGATCGATTTCCCTCTCCCTTCCCTTTCTCTCAGCAGGCTCCAAATAAAACTCCTCACTGATCACAGCTATAGAGTTGAGTCCTCAGCCAAGTCTTCCACCACCCTCTCTGTGAAACCAGGGCTCTGTGTCCCTGCTCCAAGCAGCTGACACACACTCTCTTTGAGATTTGATACACACACACACACACACACACACACACACACACCTGGGAAAGGCTGGCATGGATTTACCAGCTATGCCCCTCTGCCCAGACTATAAGGTAGATACTGACACAAGAATAATCCAAAGCCAGCTACTCTAAGTCTCTTACCAGGGTATCCAATTAATATGGAATAAAATCAATACTAATACAAATGGTAGTGTTTGACCAATTTAGCCAGGCTTTCAGGAGCAGCCACAGTGTCACCAAGTAACTATAAGTACTCTCAAAGGTTAAAATATTTTCTAAAAGACCAGCCACAAAGAAAAGTAAATATATTTAATAATAAATAATAAAGGAACATGAAAATACTAAATATCTCTTTACAGTAAACACCAGAGTTTCAATCACAGGAAATATTAAAAATAACACAGATGGAAATGTTCACACCAATACAGAAAACCAATACTTAACTAATCTCACTATATTTTCCTGATTGATCTAAAGAATTACTCTTCTCTAATTTACTACTAGAGCAAGACAAGATGAAGGTTTCAAAAAGAGACCATCCTGAGACTTCTGTCTCATCTAGTTTTAAAATATAATTTCAGTGCTGGATTACAGAATGGATTCACATACATCTGGTCATCTGACATCTGGTTCCCATGCTACCTCCTTTACTAGAAACTGAACTGGAACCTAGCACATATGTGCCATAATACACATACACATTGAGCTTTGTTAAGATGTGTTATAGAAACTGGAAGCTATAAAACCTTATCAAAAACTTCCACCCTTCCAGGGTAGCAATTAGTTCACCACTAAGGACAGTGTAGGATTTCTAGTCCTGGTTTTCACAGATATTTTGTCTCTGGCTGTAATCAAAACTGTAAGATACAATCTTTATTGCCTAAACCAGGTAATTTAATTTCAGACTGTTTTTCAAAGTTAGCTAGACTGAGATTAACCTCTTCTATTCCAATATCCTCAGTTACAGTATATTCATTTCAACAGTTACAAAATAGTCTGACATTTCCTTTCTGTTCAGCAGGACCCACTGTTGGTACATTTTTAAAACAAGGAGCTTTACAAATACATTTTCAACACAAGCACCTGTACAAATCAGTCTGATATACAAATGACATATAATTCTTTACAAAACTCCAGCTAGCAATGCTGGCATATATTACATATCCACTGAGCTACTTCTCCTGGCATAGCTGGCAATACCTCACATTGTCACATAGATATCAGCAGGAGACTTGATAATAATGTCCACAAACTTAATCAAAGGTCTTGATTCCTGGTCTGCAGATCGGAGTAGAATATTCTCAAAAAGGAGGGGTCCCAGTACTGAGCCCTGAAGCACACCACTAGTTACCTTCATACTTTCAAAAATGTCACCTGCCACTTTAACTATGAGGTTCTATTTTTCAGGCAGTTGGCTGTCTACCTCACCATGTACTGATCTACATTTAAGCTCAATAAAAACGCCAACATGGGGTTTATAGCTTCAGAAATGCTTTGGTCAGATCAAGATAAGCTGTGTGAACAGAATGACCTCTGTTTGCAGCCTGTGTGACCTTCATGAAGTTAAATGAAGGGAATAGGTGGGATCTCCCTTTGACAAGGTCAGAATGATGTGGGTCTAGCCTGATAAGATTTTGATATCATAGTTTATGAGGTCAAATATGCATTCCATGGCTTTGTGAATAGGATTAGTCAGGCTAATGAGGCTAGAGTTTCTTGGGTCTGTTGGTAGGGCCACCCTTGTGTAGGGGCATCACCTGTGCAGTTCTCCATATGTCTAGGACACATTCTGTAGGCAGAGGTTAAACAATTTAAGGAGGAGTTCTACAAGGGTATAATTGCTGCTATTTATGATCTAGATAAATTATCAGCTTTCATGAAAATTGTATTTTTGATCATAGCATCCTTAGTATGTGTTCTTCTGTGACCGAAAGAAGTGTAAAGGGTTCAGGAAATTATAGAATTAAGATTGTTTCAGTTGTGACATTTGCACTGAAGTTGTCTGCTAGTATATTTGCTTTGTCTACTGGGGCTGATTGGGTAGTGCCATTTTGCATAAGTTCAGAACATTGCAGGGTATTATTTCTTAAGTTTCCTACTGTAACTAAAAAAGGACTTATAATTATCTTTGGCTTCAGAAGCTAATTTAATTTCAACTTTGCCTTACTAGCACTGATAGTATCTTTTAGTTTTTTTATTGATATTCCCGATGCAGTCTTTAATATCAGAAATTTTAGATCTGTTGTATGAGTTTCTCTTGATATAGTTTAATTAAGATAGTGGCCCACAAGGGTGGTTTGTTATTAAACTCCCCATCCTATTTGGCTCTAGAATGGCTGACCAGGCCTAGGCACTTATCTACATGGGAATAAAACTCCTTGTATAAATAGCAGCTGTGTCATTGTTAGAGCTGGTGAATTAACAAGTGAGTCCACATAGCTCATCACACAGTTTGGACTGTCTGAAATCCTTGAATTCAGCATTATTGACTGCAGGGTTCTTAGAGATTTTGAAATGGAAGGTTACAAGTTTATGGACAGACTTAACCAGGAATGGAGGAAATTGAGGGGTGCTACATGTAACATCTGTATTGGGACTAGGTCAAGAATATTATGTCCTCTAGATGGTTTTATTAACTATCTATTCCAGGGCATTTGCATGTATCAAGTCTAAAAATCTCTGGGCATACCTGTCTTTGGAAATATAGGGGCTCCAGTTTGTTGAGGGGTAGTTCAAATTTCCCATTGGGCCTTTTTCCTACCATTATTTTTGACTTTGCCCAGAAGTCTTAAGTAAAATTTTTGAGATCTATGTTGTGCCATTGTGCTACATACTTCTACCCAGAATGCAGTACTAGTACATACCTGTACTTCAACAGCAACCTTTGAATTTTTCTGACTGCAGTAACATATTACTGTCAATTAACCTGTGAAATGTCTTATATGCATATTGGCATATACATTGCTTTATATATTCTCATGCATGCAGGAACACATAAAAGGTAGATTAACTTATATATTCTTATATGTGTATAATGGTAACAATCCTATCCTCATGTATTATGCTGTATATCTTAATATGGCACAGTATATCCCTGCAGCATGCTGGCATACCAGTAAAAATAGTTACTATTACATACATTGTTAGGTATAACATACAGATACAGGAAAGGATATTCAAGGCTGAAGCTTGGGGGATGTTACTTCATTCTGATCCATAAATGACAGCAGCATGTTTAGAGTGTATAACCCTAATGCTTAATAAGGAAAAAGATGTACTAGGAGTAGAGAATATAGTAAGGTTAGTGAGAGGCCATAAGTAATTCAGTGGAGATTTTGGGGAGGAAGAAGGAGAACATAAGTAAGAACATAATGATGGATTAAACTGTACAGAGATAAACTTACAAATACATAGAAAGTGGGAAATATAAAGCAAGAGATACATACTATTACAGCACGGCTTACCATGGATTTGATGGTAATAACTCATCTAAAGCATTCTGAACACCTTAGAGTGATACAAATCCCAGCTGCTTTCAGTTTAAAGCCAATATGATAGGGATCAAGAGGACAATATAAGAGTTACACTTAACCAATTAAGAGGGTATTGCGAAAGTATATAGCCACCCATAGGGGAGGTGAAAGCCTGGAAATTGACATAAAGAGATAAAAGGTTAACAAAATGGGTAGCTAGAAGGATACATGTGATATACATTGACAAAGTGAAAAAAACTTATGAAGTAGGGAAGCAATAGGAGCTCATAAGATAAGAAAAAGAAACAGGTCATCAGAGAACTTGAGACGAAATTGTATTACTGAACAGCTGCTTTGGTCCTGTTACAGTTAGCTAATGAAGTACCAGAGAGTAACTTAAGGGGAGGAATGCAGAGTATTGCCACTGTTTTTTTTTTTTAATGAATTTATTACCAAGCTAGGGTCAGTAGGTACAAACGAATTGTATAAGAGTAACCCAGGAGCTCTGTTATTTTAAACAATTTGCTTACAGTCTTACTGTGTGATAGAATCCAGAAAGAATCAAACTGAGGCAAATCTTGTCAGCTGTTCAAACCATTAAACCTTTTTGCTGTGTTGCCAACCCTCATTGGAAGGAGATGAAATTAGGTAATACCTGCTTTGTGTTGTCGGGTGCTGATGAAGTGGGATCTTGGGGTCATGCTATAAATGATCTGTCTCATCAACAGCTTTGTATAAAGTTATAAATGGCACACAGTTTGCACCACAAGGTCTGAGAAGGGAAGATCTGTCCTGTGCTGTTGAAATAAAGTAGTTGCACCTTTTCACATTACTACTGAACTGAGGTCAGGAGTAACAGAGATAAACAAACCTTCAAACAAGGTGCAAGTGAATGGAGATAGATTTGCCCACACAGAAAACAACCAGTTAACCAGTCCATTATGCAAGAAGTAACAATATGCTTTGCTTTATTAAACTCTTAAAGCCACAAGGCAAAAAAAGGAAAAGTTTCACCTTACAGCTTCATCAGTATTAGTGTCAAAAATCAGACAAAGCAGAACTAATTAGTAGCAATTCATATCGCATGACATAAATAACTAATCAAATTAGTCAATCAAAATGAATTTAGTTCAGAATAGTTACAATATGTTTAAAATAATGGTTATATTAATACCATTAATAGGTATCACCGAGTCCTGGATAAAACAGAGCGACTATTCTAATAATCTGTCATAATCTATCTCCTTTCTTTTGTTGCTAAAATGTCATACAAATCAGATTTTGATTGATTTATACTCTTATTGTGTGTTGAACCATAAATTAATGTACTGGATGGCTTTTTGCATCTCCAATCACTTAGATGCTCCCTAATGCATATTTTTAAATGATGGGTGCTCTGTCCAGGTAGAAAGCATCACAGAAACACTTGGCTTGTTAAAACACCTTAGTGGTGTCACAGGTGATCTTAGGAAAAAATACAACTCCTAGGAGTATGAGGACTAGAAAATTGTTCATTTTTAAAATATAGGGGCAAAAGTACAGTTGTGTAAATAAACTTACCATAACAGTAGATGTTCAAATGATCACTGCTGCTGTAACCTGTACTATATAGGTTATATCCTGCAAATATATAACAGCTGTCCAGCTTACAAAGGTTTAGGGCACCTTCCACGTACCCAAACAGTTAGCTTGAGCTGAGGTGTCTAAAAAGATAGGTTTGGGTGCCAAGCCCTTCAGAGCTTTCATAACAACAGAGAGAGAAGGAGGATGAGCCCTGAAAGGACAGTGCTAGGAACAACAACAACAAAAAAAAAGTCCACACTCTAGCAAAAACAACACAACAAGAAACAGGGGGTGGAGGGAGACAGAAAGGGAGCAACTACTGCTGAAGTGATCTACATTTATGGTAAATTTACTTACACAACTGTACCTAATGTTCTTCATAATGATCACTGCTGCGTTAGCCATAGCTATATTGGTAGATTACCTTAGCTAACTACGTTTGGGAGCTAGGAGGAGGAGTCTAGGAGCCCCTGGCAAATGGTCCTAGAAAAGCCTGATCTAGACCTAAAGAAGGAATCAAGCTTATAGCGCTTTGTAAAAGTATGTAAAGAGGACCAAACAGCACCTTCTAGAGTCCTTCTATAGTACAATCCTTTCCAAAAAACATAGATGAAGCCAAGGCCTTGGTAGAGTGGGTCTTCACCCTGCCTGGAATAGTTTTGTTGTAGTGAGTATAACAAAAGATAATAGCCTTCAACAACTATTTGGAAAAAGTCTGCTTTAAACCAGGTTGTCCCTTCTTACCTTCACAAGAAATGAGCAACATATCCAAAGATCTGAAATATTCAGTTTGGTCAAGATAGTAATTGAGTTGTATGTGGACATCCAAGGTATGGAGTACCCTTTTTCCCTCATTTTAGGTTCAGGAAAGAAAATGGGGAGAGGGATAGTTTGGCTTAAAGTAAACTTGGATATCACTTAGGCCTAAAGGAAAGATTCATTCTCAAAGACTCACCATAAGAGCTTGCAACTGACATATCTTTCTTGCAGAGATCAGAGCAATCAGTAAAACTGTTTTCCATGTTAAGAGCCTCAATTCAAACAGTTCAGCTGATTAAAATGGAGCAAGTGTTAGCTTCTCTAACACAAAATTAAGATCCTAAGGAGGAGCCACTGGTTTTCTTGGAGGCGACTTATGCAAAACCCCTTTCAAAAACATTTTAACATGAAAATGCATTGAAAGAAGAGAATCCATGAGCACACATTGAAATAACCAATACATTAACCTTGATGGAGGAATAAGAAAGGCCACAGGATAGTAACTCAGACAAATATTGTAAAACCAGAGAACAACTAGTCCTGAATGGGTTGTGGGTATGTTGTTGGCACCAACTAGAAAACCTTTTCTATTTGCTAATATATGATTTTTTAGTATCAGGCTCCATTGTTACCTGCTGCATGTTCTCAGTAAACAGTTGCCTAAATGGAATTAAGACCCTATCATCCAGGCAGCCAGTTAACATTAATTAGGGTCAGGGTGGATCAGACAACCCTAATCTTGTGTGAGTAGATCCATTCTGTGAGGAAGCTTGTGGTAATTGCCCCTGATCATCACCAAATGAAGGGAGAACCACTGTTGCCTAGGACAAAAGGGGGTCACCAAAGTGATCTTGGGAGATTCCGTCTGAATCTTCTGAAGTACCCTGAAAAGGTGGAAAGCATACAGCAAATAGGTCTACTTGAGCAACTCCCCAGAAACAGATCAAATTTTGGAAGACCCTCCCCAATCTAGTTTTCATTTGTGAGCATCTGCCCATGTCATGCTCAGCTTGTCTGCTACACAGTTTTGAAGGAGTCAGAAAAGATTTGGAATGTTCTCTTGGAATCCCAGCTTGCATAGGAGATCTGTCACCCAAGTGAGATATTCCTGGCATTTTGAAAAAGACTCTGAAAAGATAAGCAAATCATGTAAATATGGAAAAATGTGGATACTCTGTAGCTTGCAATGAGCTATAACTGGAGCTGGACTCTTTGTTGGCACTCTTGGTGCAGTGGAGACTCCAAATGGTAATGTAAAGAGCTGATAATGTGATCCAGACTCACAGAATAGCATTGCCATCCATCCTTTTCTTTCTGGACTATCTGGAAATCAAAGTGATTGTCTGGTAGTCCAGAAGACACTGTACAAACTCCGGTATTCTGTTTAAAAAAGAAACAGACTATCAAAGTTTGTTAAATCAGTGGATTTACTATGTTTTTTTTTTACAAACAGCATAGTAAATCTGTAGAAAAAAAGGCATCGTGGTCAGAAAAAGAGGGTGTTCTCATGTGATGTGGTAATGACATGACTAAATGGGTGGAAAGAGGGTGATGAATGGGTGGAGCTATGGGAAGTGCAAAGGGGGTGTGGCTTAAGTCTGTTTTTTAGCCATAATGAAAGGTGACAACAATATTACAGAACCTTAATAAATGTCTGAAGTCTGGTTGAATAGGGATGTGATAAGCATCTTTGTAAATGTAGAGTTACTAGGAAACTTGAATTAGGAAGAAGAGGTAACAGATTGCGAAGTGACAGCATTCTGAACTTGGGCACCATCACAAACAGGTTTAGGAAAGAAAGATCCAGACTTGGCCTCTAGGCATAGTCTGTCTTTGGCACTAAAAATATCCTTGAATAGAACCGTTTCCCACCTGGGAAGGAATTGGTTCTCTCACTCCCTGGGACAGCATGTGATAAAGGATAGGTGTAAATAAAAGAATCTGGTCTTGTGGATGAGGGATTCCCCTTGAAAAGAGGAATTTCCTTGATAAATGATTTATAGAACTCAGTTGTCTGAAACTGCTGACAAAGAAAAAAGTGGAGATTCAGACTTTCTGGAAGGGAAAATGGGGTGCCCCTTAAATAGTCATTCTGACTTGTTGGATTGTCTTTGCTTTTGGGGAGGGGGTCATCCATTCTTTTGGGAACTACTTGCCATTTTTTTTTAAAAGTCTGTTTACTTGCATTTATTTTGTTTTTTGCCAAAAACTGGATGAAAGATTGGAGAAAATTTGGAAAATGAGGTCTGAAAAAAATCTTAGAGATTCCCTTTAACAGCTTAACCCTCTCATCATACTTTTTGATTACCTTTGCAACAGAGGAGCCAGAAACTAAATATATACAAAGGAGAACTGAAAATCTAATTTTTTTAACATCTGGAATCATACACACACTGCAAACAATGAGTAGTGACTTTAACAATAGAAGAAACTAAATTACTTAATCAGATTTTTCTTCACATGAAGATACTGCAGACAAAACATTCCTCATACTTTCATGATTAGTCAGAACAAACCTTGCCCATGAGGCTGTCAATTCAAAATTCTAAACATCAATGTTGCAGAAGCATACATTTTTTTTCCTTACTTACCAATAATTTTCCCATCCTTATCAGAAAGAGTAGGACTGGAATTAACAAAATGTTTAGCAGCAGTAGGATTAAATAAAGCTATAACTGCTGAGCCAGGTTTGGGAAGAGTGTATAAAAACTTAAGTCTAAGGAACTTTACACATTTTATCTGACTTTTTACAGTCAGCTAGCTGACTGTCAGGAAAACTGCAGGCAGTAGCACACATATCTTCCGAAGCTGACAGAACTGGATGAATAGATGATGGTTCCGAAAATTCCTTCTGTAACAGTACATAGATTTTCTGAGGGATTGAGAAACGTCACTGTCCACCCACTGAAAACATTGGGACATGCTGGAAACAGTCTCAGAGAAAGAGAACCCCCAACAGGGAGAATCAGAAACTGAGCTCTCCTCTGAGTAAATCAGAAATCTGAGGAGAAAACCCTGGATCTTTCCCTTCATCGTCCTGTCCAGATTCAGAGTCTTGAATCTCCTCAGGGAAAGAGGCATCCCTCTTTCTTTTACTAGAAAATATTTTATAAGAAGGATCTCTAGCCTGAATTAAACTCGGAGCCAAAGCCAGTAAATTACTCCTGTTCAAGGAAATTTGAGGAGTTGATACATGTTTATTTTTTTCTTTTGACAGAAAAAAATGGGGCTAACAGTGTTATTAAAGGCAGCAGCAGTTTCCCTATGGATGGGCACAACATTTTGACAAAACAGGAAAGCCTTCCTTGTTCTCTCTCCCAAGAATGTCAAGAGCGGTTCTTCCCTGTCCACTGAGGGGACACTAAAAATCACAGTGGAGGTGGCTAACCCCTGTCCATAGTGGCTGTAGGTGCTACACCAGAGGGATTCAAGAAGAAAGATAAGTGGTCTGAGGTATAACTAATGGCCAAAGCAGATCCATTCATCTGCAGCTGAGGAAAATTGCTAGCTTCCTGTGGTGGCAAAGGCTATTTGCTTCATTTTTTTTTTTTATGTGGCTGGAAGAAGGAACAAGTTGAAAAAGTTGTTTCTTTCCCCTGGGAAAGGAAGAAAAATTTAAAGTCTTTAAAAGACACTTTTTCACAGAAAACAGAGTAAAAAGCACTTTAAACACTTTGCCAGCTCCAGCAAGTAAAATAAACATAATGATTCCACAGAAAAAAACAATTAAATACTTTAAACAACTTGTAAAATGACAGGAAAAAAGAGCACTTACATTTAAAAGTATAGTGCTTTGTCATGTCAGTCCATTTAAAGCACAAATTCCTAACTTTAAAATGTTATCAACAGCTGGAAGATGATGATGCTATAGTAATAACCTCAAACACCTGTATTCTAAATCCTCATTTACCTTCCTCAATGTCCTTTCATACAAACATTTTGTCTTAATGCTCATGAACTAGGATTTCAGAGTATTCTCTGGTAGTGTTTACCTACTTTTCAACTCACAAAAGAATGCAAACCAAATTACATTGCTCAAACCAAATGGACTTCAAAGCCGTACGTACCTATGAACTGGACATCATCTAGGACATTAATGTTAACAAAAATGGGAAAAAACTCAGATGATGACTGAGAAAGCTAAATAGCCAGATTTACGAACCACGTTCCTGTCTTGCAGAATATCAGTTTGTCAGAATATAAGAAACATGGGCAGAAAACAGTGGTGTGTTCACCAGGCTTAGACAGTAATGAACTAACACTAAAAATAGTTATGTGTTTGCAGCTGCAGCTGGGATCAATCAAAAACATGCTGTTGACTAGGGTTTTTTTTACATGTATCATTTAATTTTTATTTACACATTTTCATTTTACATATTAGAAAATACAGCAAAATAACTTTCAAGTACAAAGCTCACATACATATTTAATGTATTTTAATATTCTGTATTTCACCCCCTCCCCTTGCTACACAACCATTTCTTTATTCTTATCGTAATAATTTCACAATCCCACAGTAATTCTTCACATCTGTGTACATTCAACTGTTTAGGATATTTCAACAAGCCTCTATTGTTAATGTCATTTATTACAAAAATATTCAGAAGTATAATACTTTTTGTTTTACACAAGCACATTCTGTTAAGCTAATCATTTAGAAATACAGTGTGTCATGCAAGCACATTCTTGTTATTTCTTCCTGCATTTGCAGGCTCTGTATTTTTATGCTATTCCTAAAAAAATAACAGACTCAATATAAGAGACAGTAGTTTTACCAATACATGCTGTTACTGTGAGAAAAGCAGTTTTACCAAATGGCATACATGCCATTTCTATGAGGGAAAACCAGTTTTACTTTATATGAAATTACATGAAATGAGATGAAGACCTTAACTTTGACCTGGACATAAATAATAACATCAAAGAACACACCAAAAGCTTGGTATGCACTATAGGCACCAACACTTTCTTAGCCTTTCCACTAGACAAACCCTTGCAACCACCTTTTTATTACCTTCTCTCATTTATGGTGCCCCTCTCCTCACTATTATCCAAAATTCTACAAAATCCAAACTTAAAATGTGTTACAACAGATTAGCCAAATTTGCCACCAAGGCCAAATTCTCATCCCACCACTATAACTCACTGAAACAATTACACTGACTGGAACTCCCCCACCATCTCTCATTCACCAACTAACTACAGTGCACAAAATACTCTATAGACCCATAGACTGTCCTGCTCCCTTGATACTACTCACCCAATACCAACCCAGCAGGCAACTAAGATCTGAAAATCATCTATATCTAAAAGTAGAAAAGCCCACCTTACCTGCTGGTCAGCTCCTCTATTCCTTCACCATCACCAAACTATGGAACTCACTTCCACCATCTATAAAATACAGAGGCAGTGCCACCACCTTCAGACAAATACTGAAAAATCATTTCAACTCTTCCTGGCTATGTACCTGCTCTGTAACCTAACCTCATCTTTCTCCTTATATGATAACTAACTCTTATGCTTGTTGCTACCTCTGACTGATGATATTTTCTCCAAAATTATTATGTTTTACCTCTTGTTGATATTGGTATAATAATGCTGATTAATATCTCTCTGCTTGAATTAATTTAACAACCAAACAAATTCCTGCTTTTATGTACATATTACTGTAATCACTATCTGTACACTGCATCTACTTTTGTACCAAATTAATGTTTAATATTTTCTGTGTCTATGTTCTTGTTGGAGCTTTTCTCCTCGGGCCTCCACTGAAAATGGGCTCTTTTAGGCCCAGTGGACTTTCCCAGTAAACAAATGCAATAAATAAATAAATAAAATATAATTCTGTCAGATTTCTCTTGCATATTTGACATAGCTGTTCACTCATATACTTGTATTTCATTTGCTCCTTGACAGGCACTTTTTGCAACATTAATCTCTATAGAAAACTTGCCATTTCATGAACATTTCTAAACCTAAGCTGTTTTTCCTTTATTGCTGTTTTAATAGTCACATTTTTATGTATCCATGATATTACATAGTAACTTCTATCTCTAATGTCTTTGTACCATGCTTTCCTACTTTTATTTACACCATCTACCCTGATTTTCCAGATTTTTATTTTTCACTATACTATTTAGTCCTCCTATTTTTGTATACATTTCTTTTTTCTCTGTTTTCTACCATATAAAATGCTTTGTATTTCTCAGACATCATCTTTCCTATTATATTTTAGTCCTTCTTTGTCATCCTAGACAGTATCCAATATAAATGAATTGAAGCTAACTGTATAATGGGATTCCTTAAACCTATCCCTCCATCACCTTTCTTTACAGTATAGCACCCCTCTTTAAAGGGGTGCAACCTCAAAGCCCAAATGATTCCCAAAACACTTTCCAATAATTCTTCCTCTAGACAGCTTGGAAATGCATGCACCCCCTTCTATGTATCCCTGTTTCCACAGCAGATATGTATATATCACTGCACTTTCTATTTGTAGATATCATTTGGAATGCTCTCCACATATGTGCTGTTCTCCTTATTTCCTCTAATATTTACTTCCATTGACCTTTTACTAACTCTGTCTTTCCAAACTTAATCCCCATTATACTTATCTCACTCTAAGATATATATCCCCGATTTTGACTGAATCTCCAAATCTTTTACTTTCATCTTTGCTCATCACTATTCCTACTTTACTTAATTCTTTCTCAACAATATAAATCAGTTGCTTAACCCACACTTTATTCTTGGCAATTATAACTAAATAATCAGCAGATGCTATAGATACTGGAATTCTCACCCCAGGTCTCATTTTCCATACTGACTTCATAACTCTCTCCATGCATCTTGATGTGGCCACATTCATGGCTAACACAAATAAAATTCAACTCATGGGGCACCCTTACTTCACTACCCTCTTAATAAACATGCCATACCAATCCATCCATTGAACATTACTTTATTACATGCATTACTATACACAGAATGCAACAAGTTTTCAACCTTCCCCAAGTCGATACGCTCAAATAAGTTACAACATACTATATTTTTCTATACTATCAAATATTTTTTCCACATCACAGCCAACTGCCTTATACCAACTTTCATCTCTCAATATGTATTCAGTCACCTCTTTTTATTGTAATTAACATATCTCCCACCTCTCTTCCCACCACCCCACAGATGCCTTCATATAGCTC
Organism: Protopterus annectens; assembly: GCF_019279795.1. Classification (NCBI taxonomy): domain Eukaryota; kingdom Metazoa; phylum Chordata; order Ceratodontiformes; family Protopteridae; genus Protopterus; species Protopterus annectens. The sequence continues at coordinate 566,671,580 of NC_056749.1, forward strand.
CTCCCCTTTTACTTTCCTGAATCTCTTCTGTAATATCTTTATGAACAACTTATAATCTACTTTACTTAATGTCACTGGCTTCAATGTTTTTCTTTTTTTTAATAAACCTTATTAACCCTTCATCACCTTTATGGCCCTTATTTTCAGTTTAAAACAGTCATTCATAACTTCCACTATTTTTGCAAACGTTTGCTCATTTCCCATATTTCCATAACATCTATTCCCTATCCCATCTAGCCCCAGTGCACTATCTTACTTCATTTAACAGTTCATCCAACAAAATTTCTACTAATCTTTTTCTCTAACTTACTTAGTGATGCCTTACTAAACTTTCTAACACCCCATTGGGCCAGATAACATACCAGGATGCTTACTTGTCAGCCTGAAACATGATCTGTCAAATCCCCTGCTGAGGCTATTGTAATATCAGCCTCCAAACAGGAATTGTGCCAGAGGAGTAGAGGACTGCAACAGTTTTCCCCCTGCACCAAGATGGGGAATCAATGGACCTTGGTAGTTACTAACCAATAAGTCTGCCCAGCCTCACTTGCAAGGTTATGGAATGGCCATTATGGAATTAATAATTAAAGACCCAGGCAACCTACAGTCATTTTAACTGAGCCAGTTAGGTATTGTCAATGGCAGCTTCTGCCTACTTAATCTGTCCGAGTTCTTCAAGAGAGTTACCAAAACAATGGAAAAGAAATCTGAACACACTGCATATCTAGTCCTTATAAAGGTGTTTGACATTATCCCACACTCTGGTATAGTTAATAACCTCACCCAGCTAAATGTAATTTTCTGTGTAACTCACTGGATAGCAAACTGGCTCACAAACTGAACCCAGAAAATCAGGGTGGGTAGATCTAATTCCTCCAAAAGACTTGTCACTAGTGGTGTACCCTGAGAATCAGTCCTTAGGCCACTTCTCGTTGGCATTAACTTCTCAGAGGTCAAAGTTAATATAAAGAGCTTATGGTTAACCAAGTTTGCAGATGACTGTAAACTGAGAACTATCATAAACTCTCCAGAAGATGCCAAGAACTTTCAGGTAGGGCTTTTTGAAAAAAAAAAAATAGCTGGCCTAAAACTAAATGCAAACAAAAATGTATAATAGCATGACATTCCCTGTAGTTATTGCATCACCAACACATCCCTGAAAGTTGACACAGTCGTGAGGGACCTGAAACATTTGTGGACAATGAGGTATTGTTCGATCATCATGTATCAGCTATTGTAAGGAAGCCCTACTTCATTGAACAGCTTATTAGTAAGAGTATGGCATCCAGGTCCAGGGAGGTAATCATCCTACTGCCTTCAGCACTTATTAGACCAGTCACAGAGTATAATGCCCACTTTGGTATATACCTGTCCAAACACCTGCCACAATGCTTTCTCACCAAGAAAACCAAGGACCTAAAACATAAAAGTTTCACTGATCAAACCCTTGTCCATCTTCTCAGTATCTTACAGGCTACTGAGGGGTGATTTCGGACTCATTTACAGATCCTCTGGAGTCCCCATCCTGTTAGATCTACTGCACATCCGCAAATCCAATAGTTGTAGAAAATCCCACTCAAGAGATCTAAATCTCTTCTGCAACCTAAATAGAACATGCTGGAGCTGGAGGGACAGATATGTTTTTAGAGACTAACACTTCTATGGAATTGTCTTTCTCTCCGCATAAAGCAGAGTACATCTTTTACAATGTTCATGCATTATCTGGACAATTGGATAGGAAATAAAAATAAAATGTCGAGTCCCTTGGCCAAGTGGCACACTACTATGCATTGTGGGTGTGCTAGGCTCATTGCTGTAGCCAATAATACTTTCATTCCTGTAAGTGTTGCTGGTGTAGTGAGCTGAACCATCTTTTGTTCCCCAGGACAACTGAGCCAGCATCAACTGTTCTCTCCCAGCTTCCCCTCCTGGTACCCCCAGTGATCATGCTGTTAATCAAGCACAGGTCATCTCAGACACAGTGAGGCATCTGTCCCTCTAAATCAGGGACCAAGTTAAGTTAACTTCAGCTTTGTTTACTACACTGTATGCTATTACATGGTTCTATGAGACAAGATCAAGTTACGGTTTTATAATTCCACACTAGAGAAGACAAATGTTTTGCAGTGAAATGTAAAACTTGCATTTATATGAGATGCAAAGCCTCCATATCCATCAAGCAGGGAGCTTTACACATCACAGTCCTTTCAGTGATATAATCAGCTTTAAAGCCACTCTGCTTCCAGGAAAACAGGTGCCTATCACTGGCTATTGAAGGCTGACATAATTAGATGGCTCTAAATCTGTCTATACAAGTAATAGTCACACAATTCACCATCACGCCCTTCATAAATGTACCACAGAGATACTGCCAGGCCTTTGTAATAGAGGATGTGCCTTTCAGTGCAAAGTTTGCAAATGAATGAAACAGGAGAAGGTGCTTTAAACAGGCCACTTAGATGTGTACAACTGGCAAAAGCATTTATGTTAAGCAGGTGATTGGTAGAAAGGATGTACAGCTTCAGTGATGAAGGCTAGCATACTGCTATATGTATTCTCTCTCTCTTCTATCCTGATGCTGGACATTCCTGAGAGTCATACATCTCAACTGTACAGATTTTTGCCTCATATTGTGGTCTTTTTTTCTAAAAGTGTGGTTTTCTGGCAAATTAGTAGCAAATCATTAAAGACTGAAGTTAAAAAATAATGAGACATTTCAGTTTCAAACTTCATACCCTTCAGAAAATTCATGCTAATACGAAACCTGTTATTCTATCAACTTTCTAAGTTTATAAGAGCAATATTTAAAAATTGTCCCTATTTTTGGGCCTTTCCCCACTTTTATTTATGGCTTTGTCCTGATTTGTTGCTATGAGGTTGAGAGTTATGCTGAGTTTGCTCATGGAACATTTTGTGGATACCTAGTCTTCTAAACTGCTGCAATTATCAGAGGTGGCAAAAGTCACAGTGTAACTAGCTTGCATCTGTGAAAGTCACATAAGAAAACAGCAGGCCTCAGAGATTACCATTTCCCCTATGGTCCCTGCAATACACAGATGAGAGTTTCTACCATAATAATTATGTAGATGTCTACAACCTGTAACCTATTTGAGTACCACAGCTCACTATTAAAAATTAAAACTACACACTACAAGTGTGAACACCACATATACTGTAGTAGGCCTCAGTCCTCAACAGTTGCATTATGAGTGGATATAAACTGAGCTGTATAGTTACAATGGTTTGCACAACTATGCAGCTTACTAGTTGCCCTACTTTAAAAAATGAAATAGAATAAGGTAATAAACAATGTATTTACAGTCTGCACTTGCAGGCTAAATATAATAAAATGATAAATCCAAGCATCTTGATGTCTTCTACTGCAAACCTCTCTAAACCCTTATTCCAGGTGTTAAAAGTGTATGCTGTTCCAATTTCCAGTTCACTTACTATTTAATTTTACTGCCAATGCAGTCAAAATGGGCAAGGGAACAGTCATTATTGCTTAGTATTACAAACGCATTGCAGGAAGTTAACAATGCACTAAGAAAGCTGAATAGCTTGGTAAATAGTACACTTCTTCTCTAGCTTCAAAATACTTACTTGTTTTCCTATCTTGTGTCCTATTTTAAGTGTTTTTTTCCCCCTGGAATCATCTTGAAACAGATTACTCACATAAGATATTTACTTAAATTACCAATATTGGGAGGGAAGCAATTGTCAACTGTTAATTGCATCAAAGACTTCTAAGAGAGTAAGTCTGCTGGTAGTATTTATTTTTTCAGTGTTTTAATCTAAAACACTGAACAAATTGACAACTGGTCTAATGTTCATATTGTTTAAAAAAAAAATCTGCTGCAATCCCACCTAAAACTCTATCAGTAAAAAAAAAAATGTACCATTCTTCTGAGTGGTTAAAAAAGTTTCAGAACAATTAATGGGTGGGGTGAGATGTGTATAATTGCCTTTCTTTCAGGCAGTTTAGGTTAGCTGCCTGGGTATTGACAGGGGTGTTTTTAAGACAGGTAATGTTTTAGAATATATCATTTGTTGTATTTTGAGTTTTTTTTTAAACAACACATTCTTGTAGAAACATATTAGTTTTGTGTTTTTAGAAGGCTCTATTATTTATATTGTACTCCTGGTGTAGTTGGATACAATTAGAAGACATTGTACCTAGACAGTTTTGTTAGAGATGTTTTTTGTGAACCTAGAGACATCCAACCCAGTGAACTTAATTTGACTATAGCAGGCAAAAGGAAATTTATAAATGTAAAGCTACTCATGAAAGCATTTTATTAGTATAGCAATAAGTAATGATATTTGTGTACTTCTGAATAGGTACATAGAAGCTTTAGCCTTTTCCTCTGTTTCTGTACCAGTAGTACAATACTGAAATAAATATTTTAAATGAGGAAAAGCCAGTGCTACCTGGGCATAATTTCCTATATCTTTTGCAGGCTGGAATGATCATGATTTTCTCTTAATTTTCAGTATGGTAAAGGTGAGAACAGCTTTACTGGCTCCTAAAAAAAAAAAAGTTCTTATTTATTCTTTGACTTTTGAGAGTCTAGTTTAAAATTTGACTTACTTAATTGTATAATATAGTATTGGTAAATGAAGTACAGCCTGAATGCAACTCCCCTTTATATCCATCAAATGAGCTTTTTATATTTTAATGAATTATATATCTTGCCACAGATTTTTTTTGTTTCTGCTGTTATGCACTATATTTATTCTTATCACAGTTAAGTTTATAACAGTGCTGTAGAGACTCTCTGGGACAACTTTTATAATTTGCTATCAGCTCAGTCATCCATACTGTTTGACCTCTTGACTCAAGAAATTTTGATAAAGCCTAAAATAATGGGGTGGGGTGATGTGTTAACATGCATTTTCTGAAGGATATAAAGTCTGAAACTCAAATGTATGGCCTTATTTAGTGAATTCAGACCTCTGTGCTTTTACAGAAAACCCCAAATTTTATTAAGAATAGACCAAAACTGAGGTTAAAAATAGGCATTCCACAAAAATCTGGACATTTGAGGGGTATCGCTCAGTTTTAAAGCTTTCATGGGATAAAAGTAAAGTGTAACTTAAACGAATACAGGTGTGGGTTTGGTATGTACCACAGCTTTTGACATTAGGGAAACCACAGTAAAAAATTTCTCCGAAGCCAACTTCATGCTCCTTAAGACAGAAGTGGCAAACTTTGCGCCACCCATGCTGACGGACAATAGAGGTATGACTGCTGAGTCCTACACAAATGCACTTTATAAGCACTTACATGAGTGCATGGATCGTGCAATCTCTAACAGAACCAAGATGCTATCCTCCCAAAAAAAAAGGAAGCTAATCTGGTGGTCCCCTGCCATAAACAAACTCTACAACAGAAGAATGAAACTGTTGCAAAAGAGTAAAATCCCATGATTGGAGAAACTCCCTGGTCAGCTTCAGTAAGAAGCTGAGAGACCTCATAAAATCCTCCGAAGCTAGTTATGAAAACAAAATAGTCACTGACTCTAAAGACAACCACAAAGCATTCTATAGCTATGTCCAGAATCTCAATGGCAACACTCAGATCTGCTCTGAGTTGCAGCACAATGGCACTAAATATTACAGAACCAACTGATATTGCCAACATCCTGGCAGATAGGTTCAGTGCTAACTTTACCCCTCTGTCATCCCCTAAAGGGCCCATCTCTATACCAGAAGAATGCAAAGTTCCTGTAATCACGGCTGCACAGGTAAAAAACACACTATCCAAAGCCAAGAACACAGCATCCATGGGACCTGACGACATCCCAGGCTGTGTTTTACATGAACTACAGAATGAACTGGCACCCCACCTAAGTACCATGTTCAATCATAGCCTCACCTCGGGCTATGTGCCCACTGAATGGTGCACAGTGACAGTTATCTCACTCCACAAAGGGGGAAGCCACCACAGACCCTGGAAACTACTGCCCCATTAGCCTAACGAGCCTGGTCTACAAGGCTATGGAGCGTATCATCATGGAACCTATAAACAATGACATTGGTAATCTCCAAACTCAGGACCCCCACCCAGTTTGGGTTTGTAAAAGGCAGATCATGTCTCCTAAACCTGATAGACTTCTTTGAAGCAGTCGCCAAAGCCGTAGATGAGGGTAAGGTGGTTCACACAGCCTATCTAGATCTCGCCAAGGCTTTTGACACAATCCCCCACTCTGGAATTCTAGATAAACTCCCTAAACTAGGTATAAATCCCTATGTCACAAGATGGGTTGCCAACTGGCTCACTGACAGAACCCACACTGTGAATGTAGCAGACTCCAAATCCAGCTTCAGACCAGTGACAAGTGGAGTACCACAGGGTTCAGTCCTGGGTCCTCTCCTGTTTGGTATCTACTTCTCTGAAGTACAGGCCAACACAGAAGGTCTTTGGCTAACGAAGTTCACAGATGACTGCAAACTAGGAGCCATAATCAAAACTACAAAAGATGTGGACATCCTACAAAAGGGCCTTTCTGAGACAGATGCCTGGTATCAAAGCCATGGCCTCAAGCTCAATGCCAAAAAGTGCATAGTCATTCCTTTTGGTAAAAACTCAGTACCCATGAACTACCACATAGGTGGTAGTCTACTTAACACCAAAAGTGTGATAAGAGATCTTGGGACACAGGTGGACAGTAGTCTCTCCTTTGATAATCACATCACCACAGTAGTCAGGAAATCCTATGTGGCACACCTCATCACAAAAGGTTTCTTATCCAGGAAAAGAGGTCATTGTTCCCCTCTACTCGTCACTCATTGTACCCATTATAGAGTACAATGCCCCTTTTGGTATGTACCTCACAAGACATCTACAACAACTGGAAAGGCCACAGAAATACCTCACAGAGGATTACCGGCCTCAGAGATGCCCTATGCAGACAGTCTCAAAAAACTGCATCTTTACTCCGTTGCATATCGCCTGCTCAGAGGCGATCTCTGCCTAACACACAAAGCTATGTCAAACCCAGAGCTTTTAGACATGCTCCACTTAAAGAAATCCCAATCCCTACAAGCTACACACTCCAGGGAACTAAACCTCATCACCACAATAAACAGAACATGCTGGAGGAATAGATTCCTGTCCCAGAGGCTTCCCATACTCCGGAACAAACTACCTATCTATTATCAAACAAAGCTCCTCATTAGCACTGTTCAAGAAAAATCTTGATGATTGGATGGGAGATAGGAAATTCACCCCGGGGATCACTTCAGTGGCTCTGCTCGACAGTGGCACAGGAAAATTATTTTCTTGGGTGGCGAAAGCCAGGGTACCTTTGGCTAGGCTTATATAGGCCCTAGGGCCAATGGCCTAGTACCTACCTATGAACCTATAACTTCAGTAGTTTGGGTGGATGTGCAATCTGTGGTGTCTATGCCAATCTGCAAAGAATGGTAATACTTGAGAATGAGTTTGGTATAATGGGCTAGAATGGAGTGGGTAAAAATAAAAATGAGACTTTTAGAAAAAGGGGACTCATGGATCCTAACTGTGTAAGAATGGAGGCAACTAGGGGTGAACTACAGCAAAACAGCCTAAAACTGAGTTACTGCATGAGTTGTTGATGCTGGGAAGGGGGTGGGTGGGTTGCATCTGCAGCACATGAGCCCTGAAGCTTTTTAATTATTTCTTCCAACTGTAGAAGTTGTTCAGTTGATACACTATTCAGTTTAAGTTGGCTCAAATAAACTGTTTACCTAAAGGACAAGTGTACATATGCTACTGCAACTTGATGTTTTTAAACTTTGTTCATTGGAGCAGAGTGCTGAACCAAGTAGATCATATTCAGGCTAGGCTGGAGAGGGCAGCGATTAACAAGAAATGTTACACTAGCTCAGTACAATAATGTACAAAACCAAAGTAGGTGCTCCGTAACAAGTGATGCAGTAACGCAATAGAAGTTAGTAAGAGTAATGATATTCAGCAAAGTGAATATGTACAATGAACTATGATTCAAGCATAAAAATGATTATGTACAGTGACCCCGGAGCTGCAGTATATAATGTATACAGGTAGATAAAAAAACAAAGCAAAAAAATAAGGGGATATAAAGTGTTTTTAACCCCTGAAAGTAGATGTTCTGTGTAAAAAAAGAGAATATTACTAGCATGCTTATGGGAAGGGATGCTCAAACTGTGGGTTTGAGGATAGAGAAGTGATCTGTGGTGTACTCGGGAGAGTAATAATGAAATGGCTAACAAGGGATGGAAATAAATCCTAAGTGGTGAAGGATATAGTTACCGATGGCCAGAAATTGTGCATCTGGTTAGCTTTCCTATGGCAAATATATTAGAAATAGCTTTGTCCCCTTATTTGATAAATCCAAAGTTGTTTCCACTTACTGTAGTATCCTTCGTTAAATTATAAATTGCTTAAATATTACAAAAAGTGCTGGATGTTTCTGTAAGCATTATTTTCCTGATTTACAGGTGCATAGGCAAGCACTGGCAACAGAATCACTCTGATTTTTCAGCCTGGTCAGTATCCTTAATATTTCTGTAGTAAGCATTTCCTCTTTGTGATAAATGTTTTATGCAGAAGCAGTCAGAGAGAGCTTTGAAAGTAGTTAGAAATTAAGACTTGCATATAGGAAATGTGAACAAATTACAAAGCTTTTTGTAGCTGTCTTACAGGCATATTTGCATTAAGAATAATATGTGAATGTAAGGCAAGTGCTACTGCAAAAGAATATGTAACGATTTTAAAGTTATTTTCATCACATGCTGCTGGTGCATTGTAGAATAACTAAAATTCCTTTCCAATGAAGTGCTTCTATCAGATTGCAGAACATCATGTCAAAATGAACTGTTTTGAGTTGCTGACTTCCCCAGTCTGTTAGTAAGGGTATGGGATGCTCCTTTCAAGATTTGTTTGTGGTAGTCCTTTGCAGCACTTCATTTACTTTTTTGTTTTTGGTGCAATCTTGGTATGTAATCCAAGTCTGGAAGTTCATTTTCAGGGCTTTCACTGCTCTGATTGTCTAATTCTCAGGTATGATTGTGTTGCATCTAGCATCCAATCATCTCCTAATCCTAACTAAGGAGACAGTAGAAGGGAATAGGTCATAGGTCATTACTAGGCTAGCAACCACTAGGGCCCTTACAAGCTTAGCTGTGCACCCCAAACCATTTGGCCTTGAGTATCATGGGTGTTTATATTGGGGGTGCATGTTAGTAGGGAGGTAACTAAGGATTTTTTGGATGGGAGGTTTCAATATTTTTCTTGACTGCCCCTGTCTATAAGGGACTTAGAGGGGCTAGACTGGGGGTTAACTTTACAATTTCTCATTCATTTATCAAGGTTTCATTTGAATAGGGTCAGGGAAGAACCAGTTTTACATGGATGGGGAGCCTATTCTAAAGTGCAGGGAATCTTTAGGACACATCTGTGTGTCTACAGCATGTTCCATTTTGAAATTCAGATTCCTGGATTTAGTGTTTTTGGTGCGGTTTGTTTTGTACAAGTTCAACAGATCCACCAGTGATGCATCTGAGGAAGCCCTGTAAGTCAGGCCAACAACCCCTTTCAGCAGCCTGTAGGAGACTGAATACAAAGAGCCTTTAGGCAATCCTTATAGGACGTGGTATTCATGTCCTGAATTTTCCTGGTGAGAGATCTTTCTGGACTTTCCAACTATTGCAAGAGTCTAGTTAGATGCATGCCAAAGGGTGTCTTTGTATTCAATGATAGGTCTGATAAGGGCCGAGTAGAGTGCTACTGTCAATTCCTTGGACCTGGATGCCATACCCTTACTTATAAATTGGGCAACACAGAATGATTTTTTTTCTTATCTTGGCTACGTGTTGATCAAAGGCCAGGTCACAATCTACGTGTATTCCCAGAGTCCTTACTACTGGGTCAACTCTTACAGGTGTTCTATCAATGGAGTAACTAAGCTGGGTTGGCAGTTTCCCAAAGGGCATTATAATAAATTTTTTTGACATTGAGTTTTAGGCCATGGATTTGGCACCAGTCATTTGTCTTTGTTAAACCCACTTGCAAGATGTTGGTGTCTTGGGGGAACTAGAATAGCTCTTGATTTTGCAGTCATCTGCGAACTTGTTGACCAGAGGCTTTGAATATTAGCCACTACTTCTGAGAAGTAAGATGCCAAACAGAACCACTGGTGACTGGCCTCTCTGCATTGATGGTCTTGCAGACCCTCATTTCTTGGGTCCAGTTTGAGAATCAGCAAGTTTTGTATAAGGATTTACACCTAGCTCTGAGAACTCATCAACAATGCCTGCGTGTGGTGTTGTATGAAATGTCTTGGCTAGATCAAGATAAGCAGCATGCACTGTTTTACTCTTGGCCATTGCCTTTGTGACCCCCTCAAAGAAGTCTACCAGTTTAAGGAGGCATCTTCCCTTGAAGCCAAATTGGGATGGGTCAAGTGTCTGTAGATTGTCAATATTCTTGTTTATCATTTCCATAATTCATTCCATGGCTTGCATATTAGGCATGTTAGACTGATGGGTCTGTAGTTCCCTGGGCTTGGTTGATGGTCCACCCTTGTGGAGGGGGATGCCTTGTTGCAGTCCTCCATTTACTTGGAATGTTGCCTGTTACATGGCTGCAGTTGAAGACAGTCTCAAGTGATCCTGATGTCATGTTTTAAGCTGTTTAGGAGTTAACCAGGGATGTTTTCAAGATCCAGGAAGGTGGTGGTCTAGGCTTTAGTTAATGCTGCCCAGCACTAGGGGAAGTGGGGGTGAAGTTTGAGCTGAATTTATTATCCAGTAGATGTCTCTCTGGTGGTGGTACCGTTCACCAGTTCAGCACAATGCTGTGTTTCCTGTAAGGTTCTGGATGTAGGCTGAAGAATACCTTTTGATTGTCTTTAGCCTGTGGGGCTATCCTGACTTCATAGTTGTCCCTGTTGGACTTGGACCTCTTAGTTTCTTTAGTTGCACAAGAGAGAGCTTGTCTTTAAGGAAGTTGCTCTTCCTGAATTTTGGCTGAGTTTCTCTTTTGTTATATACCCTGTTTAGGTGAGGATTCCACCAGTAGGATTTGTTTTGGGGTTTATTTCTGGTAGGTATTGTAGCCTCTATGCAGCCATTCACATGTTTGTATAGGGACTTTGTGAATAATACTGGGGTCACTGGGTTGGGGATAGCCTTCAATTTTGACAGCGTCACTAGTATGATGTAGTTTGCCTTTGAATAGTGCCTGTTACTAGTTTAGCTGTATTTTCTGTTTTTTTTTTGTACTTCAAATGAGACAGCTTTGTGATCTGACCTCACTAGTGAGGACATAACATGGGTTGGGGGGGGGGCAACTTACTCCCATGTTGGTGAGTACCAGATCACTGTTTGATCTTCTGGATGGTATGCGCTATCTATTCCAAGGAAAGACATGCATAATTTTCAAAATAGCCTTTTCCTCTGTAGACCAGTCTTGGGCTTCCAAGTTGCTGCTCTCATTCTCTTATTTATTTCACTTTCCTAGCAAGTAAAAGAAAAGAGGCCTAGAACAAAAGCTGGGCAGGAAACTAATCCACTAGAGTGTGCCCATATTTTTATATGTAACAAAATTGGAAGTATTGCCACGTCACCCGGCAAGTCTTTGCAATGTGGAATTTAAGTGAAGCCCCTTTGTAAATCTCACAGAAAAGGTAGGCGTTTAGACATCAACATTCTGACAGGAGAAGCAAAAATAGAACAAGTCCTGCAAGGCGGTGATGGTAATTGCTACACCATAGTGTCTATTTTCAGTTTACTATTCTGTTTTAATGCTGGTGTTTTACTTTATCCCATACTCCTGGAGGCGGAGGAGAGAATATAAAACTTTCCCTGCCATTAATAGTAAATTTAATATTTTACGATGTGTCACATTCCAACAAGCAGTAAGTGGAACGGACACACTAAGTTGGCCTTAAGTGTGTGTGTGGTATGCAAAACAACAAAGACAGGGGGTTGCCAGCTGACAGTGTGAACGTTGACTTTAGATTGTCACTGTTGGAATGACACCACGACCCCATATGCAAAAATAGGGAAAAGCAGCTGTGGATGGGTATGGTGTCATAAAATACAATACTGAATTGTATACTTGAATTAAAATAAATTTTAAGTGGAATTAAAATTCATGCACCTCGGAGAAAGGGAAATTTCCTTACCTCTGACTTGCACGTTGCGTGTATTTTTGACCTTAGAGCTGTTTAGCAAGTGTGTGCTGAAAATTACTGTCATATGAGATCAGCAACCTGCCTGAGAAACTAAACGGGATATAAAATCCTCAATGTGCTGAACATATCAAAGATCTCCTTACATATTCCATTGCAGATGTGGAAGTACAAAAATGGGAGTGGGAGGAAAGAATGAAAGGGGAAAATCCCACTTTGACAAAGGCTGAATTGTTACTCGGCTCAAGCTGCCTTCCTCTGTAGATATCTTCTGAATGTGATCTAGGACTGGTTGTATACATTAGCTGCGGCAGGAAGCATGCAACATTTCTTGAGGTCCTTAGTTGTAAAGTCCCAGATTTGATTACTGTTTAAAAAAAAAAATGGTAAACCATGTATATAGATTATCCAATTTATCCAGGACAGCCTGCATTTGTACCACAGCAAGTAATGGCAGAATGTTTAGTCTCTTTCCACTTCTGTCTTACTGAATGTTAAATAACTGAACCAGACAGTCCACACTGTAAACTTATCTGACAAGTGATGGTCTACAAACACCAACTAATCATAAAGTAACTACATGAGCAAAGTAATAGTCATTTGCAAAATCCAGGATTATATAAATAAAACCCTTAAACACACTACTTTCCAGTCTTGTAGAAGTAGACACACTGGAATGAAAAGCTGCATTTTCCCACTTTGCTCTGTAGAAAAGCAATCCTTCAGTTCCATAACTAGTTTGGTAACTGGATAAGTGCACTGACACAGCAGACCTTTTCAGGCTTGACCACATGCTTCAAGCAAATCATGGAAAGTATGACACCAGCGAAGGATCATTCCCTGCTTATTGAAAAATAAAAATGCCTTGGGATTATTTCTGAGCAGTCCTAGTAAAATAGTGCGACAGAAATACAAAAATATTGCCAAGTGCTAGTCTGGGGGGGGGGGGGGGGGGTGTACGATTTAGGTTTTGGATTTATCAGCTGAGCCATAAACATTCTTCTCACCAAAATGGTAGTTTCTGCTAATTTATTAAGCAGTTGAATTTTAGTAATACCATTTAAAATGTGTATTTTCACAGTACTGTGCATTCTTGAGACCATCTGCACGTAAATACAGTATCCATTTTGATTTGTGCAATGTCTTTAAGTCCTTATCTGTGCTGCTCATTCATAACTAGCAAAGCAGTAAGATGGTCGCACTTCAAAATCAGCATGTCCCATCACTTAAATTAGCAGCGAGTAAGTAAGGTAGTAAATGTCCTTGGTTTCATGCTAGAGAAGTCAAACTAAAACTGCAACCCAGTTTGCTTTGGTGAACTTTAACTGTAGCAGCGAGTCTAATGATTCAGACTGAGCTTGGAGGCTTCTGCTGTTCTGAGCATGCTCCAACAAGTCATGAAGTGCATACTAATGCTTGGATGTAACTAGGGGTGGAAGCTGCAGAATGAGAGTCTGGAATAAAACTGTTGTACTTTGCTGAAGCTAGTCTTTGTGCAGAGTTTTTGTCTACCAGGAGTTGCAAAGTTAACCCCTGCGTTATGCTTACAATTCCCTAAACATGACATAGTGCTTTTGAACAAGTGTGAATAATTTTGGGGGGGTTTGGCAGTAAGAAAGGTAAGTATAGCTGCCTAATGTCCATGAGCTCAGTCTGCTGATGCGTGTAGTCGGTACAAAATGTGAACAAGTAAAATACTGAAGAGGATTAGAATCCCTGTGTCCCAAGCAAGTATATGGGTCTTCAGTACCATAAATCAAAGCAGCTTCTTGTTTCTGTAATTTTTTTTTTTTTACAATTTCATTTTGAGATGCTGATAATTCTGAAGTATGGTTTTGAGGAAGAGAAGTTTGTGTATAATTTAATGTTATTTCCTCTAATTTTTTAGACTGCTTCATTTCATCTGTAGTAGAATATGCCATATACCTCATAAATACCAGTAAGTGTTGCTTAATTTCAGAACTGTTCGCTATACGCTTGTATGTTTGGAGAAGTTAGCCCAATTTTTATATTTAGTGTCCACAATTTCTTAATGTTATCTAATATACAAATCTTAATTTCATTAATGGTATAAATAAAAGGGCATTCTAGTAAACAGGTGGTAGTTCTGGCATATGTTTTCATATCTTCAGTGCTGTCAGGTCTACTTTGCTATTTGTGTTTTTTAATAGACTAATTTTCTTGTGCCCCATTTATATATTGTATTGATGGAGTTTGAGGTTTCTTGACAAAATTAAAAAAGTGAATAATGGAGATGGTTAGATTTCTTAACATTTTAAAAGTGAACGTTTTAATGCATTTTAGTTTGTATATCAGTTGCATGGTGGTGTTTTCTGTTGTCTTACAGTATATTCAAAGCATCTTTTTACTGCTCCCAGTGTTTATATAGGATCTTAGGAGGGTACTAGGCTAATGGCCCCGGGGCTCTTACAAGCCTAGCCAAGAGTTTATCCCCAAAAAAGAAACCTCAGTCAGCACCTGTCACCCCCCCCCCTCAATGAGGGACAAAGGTGGAACCTCTGGAACAAATTTATGGTTTCCCAACCATTAATCAGGATTGTGTTTGAAGAGGGCCAGTGAGGTACTCTGACATGTATGGGAAGTCTATTCCAGAGACAGGGCAGCCTCTGGAAGACAAACTTCTATCTCTCCAGCAGGTTTTGTTAATGTCGCTTATCAGATTTAGGCCTATCAAGTGGGTAATATGTGAGGAGCTAGACTTACGAATATGGAGCATCTGTAGTAGGGCAGGCTCCGATATTACCTTGTAGGTGAGACATATCACCTATGAGCAAGTCTATATGAGACAGAGTATCGTAATTGTAATTTAAGCCCATCTGCAAAGGATAGGTGTTGGAGGACATGGATTCTCTGAGGTATTTCTGTAGCCTTTCCAGTTGGCGCAGGTGTATGGAGAGGTACATACCAAATGGGGCATAATACTCAATCATAGGTATAATAAGAGAGGAGTACAGACAGGTAATAACCTCCTTTTTTTCTGGATGCAATGCCTTTACTTATAAGATGAAACAAGTAAAAGGCTTTTTCTGACCACAGCCACCTCATGACTGTCGAATGTGAGATTGTCAACCCAAGTGCCCAGGTCTCACCACAGGTTGTGTGCTTATAACTTGGATCAAAGACTTGGTGGAAGAGTCAAGTCCTCCTTCATTAGAGACAAAGGTAGACTTGTGGGATGTGATCAGCACTGCAAAAGAGGTACTGATAGGTCCCAACATGTTATCACAATTGCTAGTAATTTTTTAAAACCATAGCTGTTCCAACTACAGTTCTAGGGTGGGGTTTTAAAATGCAAAGCAGAGGATGTAGAACCCCACTGCTGCTGGAGACCTAGTGGATCCAGATCCGCATCTTAAATTTATTTCCTCCAGAGTTGCTGCAGCATAGTATTGGCCACACACACTGTGGTGTCTTCCTCAGTCATATCCCCTGTGACCTATATGCTGGGTATCTGAAAAGTAACCATACAAATGGACTACAGGCAGACTCTACTCGTTTTGAAGAGGTAACAACGTGATGACATTTGACCAGCATTGTTGTTTTGCTGGGGTTGACATTTTTAACTCCTTGTATTCACTAGTTAATTACTGGAATATAATTTTAGTTTGTATTCTGGGAACTTTGGGATGCTTTGCCTCTTCTCTGCAATGTGTTGGTTTAAATTCCTGTGCTCTAGTCCTTTTCTCACCATGGGGTTAACGTTGTGGGTCGATGCTTTTACAAAAGAATGATTCCTTTGAAGAGAGCATGCAAGTTATTTAATTTTTTTAGTATTGAGCATTACTGTCTTAACTGCACCTTTTCACATGAAGGGAGAACAGTTTGCATATTTATTTATTGGGGAAAGTAAAGCTGAGTCTTGAGAACCCATTTTCAGCTGAGGCCCGGGGAGAAAAACTCCAGATAAACATTTAAGATTACATCATATAAAAAGAAACTGTAGATTAACAGCATTTCAGCATACATTGAAAGGCTGTATAGAATTACTGTGCATACAGAGATAAGGATTTTTATAGCATTTTGGTATACAGAGACCATTTACAATAAACTTCAATTTACAGTTTTCCTAACAATCAAGTGAGTCTTTCTTTAATAAAAGTTAGAACTGAATTATGTAATTAGTATAACTATGTACGAGATGAGCCAAAGTTGTAGGTGAAGTTACGTACATAGAGAGGTAGAGATAGTGATGTAGCTATTTTGGAGAAATGGTTAAGCTGTTAACATGCAATTATGAAATGCAGTGAAGGGTACATAAAGTTCGAGTTGGTTACTAAGTAAGGGGGAGACAGATTTTGGATAGTGCAGTAGAAATGAGTAGAAGAGAGGGAATGCAGCTTTAAGGGCGAGTGTAAGAAAGGAGAGAGGAGTGAGACGCTAAGGATTAGTAAGGGGGACTGAGGACGGAGAGAGAGAGAGGAGAGTTCACTTAGTAAGTGAGACTGAGGATGGAGAGTGAGGGGGGAAAGGTTAATAAGGGAGACTGAGGATGGAGAGGGAGTGAAGGGGTAAGGTTAGTAACAAGGAAGACTGAGGATGGTGAGGGGGGGGGTAAGGTTAGTAGTAAGGGAGACAGGATGGAGAGAGAGGAGAGATTTTAGAGGAGAGTTTGGTAACTCACTGGAAGAGGTTTCGATATTATGCAGGTTTTGAGCAGAAACATATTCAGGCTTTGCCCAAGTATTCTTTTAATGCGTGTTTAAATGAGGAAATGTGGGTATTGCATCTGATATTAGTAGGAAGGTTAATCCAAGCTTTGGCAATGGAATCGGAGAACAGCCTTTTCCCTTCAGATTTTCTGGGTTTGTGTATTGACAGCAGTTTTTCTTCAATTCTTGGTGATCTTGCAAGATAAACCAAAAGGAGCAAAACTAAGAAAATACAAAGCAAACTGGATGACCAGGAAAGTAAAGTAAAATTTCATGGAGCGCTTTTGTCAATTTTTAACTGACTTTTTCAGAATTCATTCTTCAGAAGTCATAGTTAAAATTGACTTTTACTTTCCTGGTCGTGTATTTTCTTGATCTTGCAAGAAGATAGGATAGAGCTTGGAGCAGGGCAGGCTATGGGATTATAGACAATATGGGCTGTTAAGAGTTGCATGTAGGTGAGGTATTGTAGCAGTTCAAGCCATTTAAGGGATTGAGGTGAGGTACGGTGGTAGGAGTAGGATTTGGAGCCAGTGGCAAATATTCAGTTTTTATTATAACAAGGTTCAAGTTTTGATTTGAGTGAAATCTGAAGATTTGTAAGTAGGGGAGTACCATATAGGAGAGAAGGTAAAAGACTGGTGATTCTAGTGGATCGGTTTAGAAAGACTCCTTGCCTAGAGACCATACTAAGTTTCTGGTGTTCTATTGGAGATGGAGGTTTAATTTTAGTTCATCATCCATGATTACACCAAGTAGCTTGGTGTGCTGAGCAACTTCGATTGTTCAGAGAGTGAATTCTAAAATTGTGTATGGTTTATGTTTTTGGATTAAAATTAGGAGTTTAGTTTTTTTTTAGGTTGAGTGGTACTTGTGAATCATTTAGCAATGTTTCAGTTGTAGAGAAGACCTTTTGGGTTATTTTTGAAAGATCATTTTTTTTTTTTTTTTTTTTTTTTTTTTTTTTTTGAGAGGAGAAGATCATAGTTACAATCTACATATTGTATTAAGGATCTTTGATGGGCAACTGTATAGAGATTATTAGTAAGGATGTTAAACATAAGGGGCCCTATGATGGGGCTTTGAGGTACCCTGGCAATATTTGCTGATAGGGTGAAAGGGTGTTTTTCTATGTTATAAACTGCCTATCTGATGATAAACTTGAGAGCCATTGGAGGGAGTTGACGGAAGACCAAGAGTAGACAGTTGTAGCAGTTTGGTATGAGAAACAGTGTTGAATGCTATAGAGAGGTCTAAAAATAGTGCAGAGACTAGTTTGCCTGGGTCTCTGGCATGATTTACCATATCCATAAATGCCAGGAGTGCAGTTGCAGAATAGTGCGGAGACTAGTTTGCCTGGGTCTCTGGCATGATTTACCATATCCATAAATGCCAGGAGTGCAGTTGCAGAATAGTGCGGAGACTAGTTTGCCTGGGTCTCTGGCATGATTTACCATATCCATAAATGCCAGGAGTGCAGTTGCAGAATAGTGCGGAGACTAGTTTGCCTGGGTCTCTGGCATGATTTACCATATCCATAAATGCCAGGAGTGCAGTTGCAGTACTGTGGTGGAGTCTGAAACCATGCTGAGTTGAGGTAAGTAGTTTTTGAAAGATTTGTAAGTTGTTTATAGACACTTCTAGTATCTTGGACAGAGGTGATAGAATAGCAATGGGACAAAAGTTAGACACTTCAATGGAGTTGTCTCCTTTGTGTGGTAGAATGATTGATTTTTTCCAGATTAGTGGAACATACGCTTCACTTAATACCAAATGGAAGAGCTTTGGTCTGTGCTGCCAATTTAAGGTGTTCAGCAGGAAGATTGTCAACTACTTTTGAGAGAGTTTTTTTAAATATGAGATTATCTAAGTTTGTGGAGAGATTCTGTGAGAGGTAATGGGGAGTTGGTTTGGGGAGTAGCAAAATAAGTGTCTGTATTTGAGGGTGAGACCATGAGGAGATGATTTTTGACCAAGTCTTTGATAGTATAGTGGGGGTGTGGGTTTAGTCATTAGTTTGGTTATACTGTCTAAGTTAAATATGGGGCATGTTTGGAGGGGTGAGTTGTCTGGATGTGTATTGGGGTCCTTACTGTTGCCTAGTTAAATGACCCAAATTTTTTTTTTTGGGGGGGGTTTAACAGATTGTTGCAAAAAGTTTTTTGTCACCAATTAAATTTTTTAACTTCATTTCTTAGCTCGCTGAAGTTTTCTAGATTGAGAGTTTTATTTTTTAGCCATTCATTCCTGGCATTAGTTTTTCTTGCTTTGGGTATAGGAGCTAGATTATTTAGGTTGGTTAAGAATGTTGTATTGAAGTGGTCTCCTGCTTCGTCCAGAGAAAGAAGTTTTAGGATAACCAGTTTATGGCTTTCAGTATATCTAAGAAGGTGAGAGTTAAATTTGAGGTTGTGATTGTCTTGTAATTATGTTCTCTAGTAGTATTAGTTGATTTTCTTATGGTATATACAGGTAGGTGGTCACTTAAGATATTTTGGAGGGTACTGGAGAGTGAATTTAGTAGCATCTGAAACCAGGATCCAGTGAAGTTTGGAGCTTTGGTTGTAGGTTTTGTCATATTGTGTTGGGGTTGTTACAAGGTGTGAGAACTGGTAAGGGTTTATACTAATGGTAGGAAGTCTGATGTTAGTTTTTTTTCCAGTCGAGTTTAACGTCACCAAGAATTATATTTTCGTAGGAAATGAGCCTAGTTCCATGATGGGATATTTTCTAGTAATGGGATGTTTATTCCAGGGGATATAGATTATGGCTATACAGATGTTTTTGGAGTTTGCTTTTAAGATGTTAAGTAGTTAAGCATAGTCAGATTTTGGTATATGGTTTGAATGTGAAACTGAAGTGGTTGGGGTGGAATAATGCGATTCCACCAGCCTTTTTTTGTGTAGTTTGTCTGTCCTGATTATACTATAGCTTGATGGTAGTAGTCCTGAACCTTTTATGTTCATAGGTAGGTACTAGGCTATCAGCCCTAGGGGCCTATACAAGCCTAGCCATAACGATTCCCTGTCTATTGCTTCCCACAAATATTTACTTTCTTGGACCCCTGTTTAGCAGGGCTAATGATGTGATCCTGGGGTGAATTTCCCATCTCCCATCCAATTGTCAAGGTTCTTCTTAAAGAGGGGCATTGAGGTGCTCTGCCTGACATGTATGGAGAGTCTCTGGATCAGGCACCTATCCCTCCAGCATGTTCTTTCATTGTGATGACAAGGTTAAGATCCCTGGAGTGTGTGGCTTGGAGGGATTAGGATTTCTTTAAGTGTAGCATGTCCAACAACTTTGGGTTTGACATGGCCTTGCATGTTAGGCAGAGATCACCTCCTGAGTAGGCTGTATGCGACAGGGTGTAGCTGGAGTTTATTTAGATGGTCAGCATAAGGTATCTGCTTTAGGCCTGTGATTCTTTTTGTGAGGTATTTATGCGGCCTTTCTAGTTGCAGATATCTTGAGGTACATACCAAACGGGGCATTGTATTCTATAATGGGTCTAATGAGGGATGAGTACAGAGGGACAATGACCTCCTTTTTTTCTGGATGAAAAGCCCTTTGTGATGAGGTGTTCCACATAGGATTTTCTACCTGTTGTGGCTATGTTATCAAAGGTGAGACCACTGTCCACCTGTGTTCCTGAGTCTCTTATCACACTTTTGGTGTTTAGTGTACTGCCACCTATGTGGTAGTTCACAGGTATGTGTTTTTTCCCAAAGGGGATAACTATACATTTTTTGGTATTTAGCTTGAGCCCATGGCTCTGGCACCAGGCATCTGTTTTTGTAAGGCCCTTTTGTGTTATATCCACATCTGTTGGGGATTTAATAATGGCTCCCAGCTTGTGGTCATCTTCAAACTTTGTAAGCCACAGTCCCTTACTGTACTTCAGAGAAGTAGATGCCAAACAAGAGTGGTCCCAGGACAGAACCCTGTGGTACACCACTTGTCACTTGTCTGGAGCTGGATTTGGCGTCTGCTGCTTTTAGTGTGTTCTGTCAATAAGCCAGTTTGCAACCCATTGAGTGACGCAGGGATTAATGCCCAGCTTAGCAAGTTTATCTGTAATTCCAGAGTGGGGGATAGTGTTGAAAGCCTAGGTGAGATCCAAGTAGGCTGTGTGAGGACTTTCCGTGGGTGAGGTTGTTTTTTCTTTGAAATTGTTTTTTTGTTCTGTGTGAACCACCTTACCTCATCTACAGCTCTCAAGATGGATTCAAAGAAGTCAATCTGGTTCAGGAGGCAAGATCAGCCCTTCATGAACCCAAACTGGGTGGAGTACAGTGTTTGAAGGTTGCCAATGTCTTTAAGTTCCGTAATACGTTCCTTGGCCTTGCAGATCAGGCTTGTAAGACTGATGGGATGGCAGTTCCCAGGATCCAAAGTGGATTCCCCCTTGTGGAGTGGGATGTTTGTAGCTGTGCGCCACTCTGTGTGCATGAAGCTTGAAGTGAGGCTATGATTAAACATGACACACGGGTGAGGTGCCAGTTCATTTTTATAGCTCATGCAGTACACAGCCTGGGATGTCATCTGGTTACATGGATGCTGTATTCTTGGCTTTGGAGAGTGTTTTTTACCTAAGTGGCCATGATTACCATAATTTGGCATTCTTTCGGTATTGAGATGGGCCCTTTTATGGGGTGAGGGGGGTAAAGTTGGTACTGAATCTATCTGCCAGGATATTGGCAATATCCTTGGGATCAGTATATCTAGTGCCATTCTGCTGTAGCTCAGAGCAGATCTGAGTATCACCATTTAGATTCTTGACATAGCTATAGAATGCCTTGTGGTTGTCTTTGGAGTCTTTGACAATTTTGTTTTCGTAACTAGCTTTGGAAGATTTTCTGCGGGAGCTCAGCTTTCTACTGAGACTGGTGAGAGTTTTTTGAATCCTGGGTTCTTCCTCTTTTCTGCAACAGTTTCTTCCTTCTGTTGTACAGCTTGTGTATGGCAGGGGACCCACCAGACTGGCTTCCTTTTTTTGAGGACAGCATCTTGATTCTATTTGGGATGGCTCGGTCCATGCACAAGTGAATGTGCTTGTACAGCACCTTAGTGTAGGATTCAGCAGTTGAACTTCCATTTCTCAACTGCATGGGTGTCATGAAGTTTGTTACTTCTGACTTGAGAAGCATGAAGTTGGCTTTGGAGAAGTTTTTTATGGAGGTTTCCTTAAAAGGGGGTGAGATGTGGATGTCAAGGGTGATTAGCTTATGGCCTGATCTGACCAACGGGGGGGGGGGGTGACCAATGGGAGGGGGTGACTACTGGTGTGGAGCATCAATCTCCCATGTTGGTAATAACCAGGTCTAAAATATTGGTACCCCTGGTGGAGACTACAAATTAGTTGCTCTAGGGCATTGGAATTTATGAATTCCAAGAACCGTTGAGCAAGAGTGTTGGTACAGGAGCAGTTTTCCCAGTTAATGGCAGAGTAGTTGAAATCACCCAGTATTAGGGTGTTTGCATCTTAATATTTTCCAGTATGTTTAGAAAGGTGTACAGAGAACCTTTGGGCATGGTGAAGGGGATCTGTAGCAAGCTGCAATTTGTATTGCAGTCTTGCCTAGTGTACCTGGAGAATTTCAGATGCATTGTGTTGGGCAACCAGCCTGGAGGTGTGAATTTCCTTGGTGAATATGGACACTCCTCCACCTTTAGTGTTTCGGTCCTGGTTTGGTGGCTGAAGTGTGGTACAAGTTGCAGCCTGGTATTGCAGGGGTGCTCTCTGGAGCTTTGAACCAGGTCTCAATTACTGCACAGATATTGATGTTCTCCATTTTTAGGAGAGCCTCAACAGAATGCATCTTGCGGTTTAGATTTCTAGCATTGAGTAGCATTACCTTCAGATTTTGCTTGTTTGTACCCGTTACAGAGTAGTTTTGTCCTAGTAACATGAATCCCAGGGGCGATATGTGCAAAACCATCTCTTACGAAGCATTGTGGTTTGTTGATCATGTCATCCCAGGCAGACAGATATTGGATCCCCTTTGAATGACACCAGAAGCTTAGCCAATTATTGAAGTCGGTAATTTTGTCCTTGTACTGTGGTATCATTCTAGGCAATGGCAGGATGCTACTCGGGGCTAGCATCATACTTGCCTGGGCTACATGATCCGAGAGCTCTTCCATGTCTCTCTATGTAGTCCAGGGAGGTACATCTCAAGTCATTCAGTCCAACATGGACAGTGACAGTCATATTTGTACCTGTTGTGGAGTGACTTGAGTGCATGCATTATGTGGCGGATCCTGGCACCAGACAGGCAACTAACTAATTTTCTACTTGTTCAGCCTGATGAGTGGGACATCAGTGTGCCTGACTAGTCACCTATGACTGAAGTGTTTGGTACGCTGTTTTTCCTTAGGGGCTGCTGTTGGGTGGCACACTGATGTTGTGAGCTATGTGACGCCTTGGTTGTGTTTTGGGGTGGTGGTTGTGTTTCAGCTTCAGAAGGTCCTTGTTGCTTGGGTAGGTTAATGTTAAGAGCCTCCGGATATGTGGGTTTTGTGTTGCTGTGTGTGGGTTTTGGTGGTGTGGGTTTTGAAGGACTGTGTGTTTGAGGTGTTGTGTGTGTGTTAACCTTCTCTTGACTGTGTAGCACAATCTTGGCTGGAGAGCTTTGTTTCCACTTTGGCTATGAAAGTGCATCTCTTGCAGGTTGTAGTGTTTGATGGTAGGAGGAAAGGGTTGTCTGTGTACGAGGCAATTGCTGCATTGCCCCAGTATGCCTAGATTCACCAGGTGGACAGGAGAAATCACTGGAAGCTGACCCTTGGACATGCCTGGTTAGGTGCTTTCTTTGTGTAGTAAAAGCGCTGTTTTTCCTTACTTTTTGGCAAGGTACTTGCCATTGTGGGCTGTGTAGTGCCTACGACTATTTTCTACTCATTACCAAGGAGAGGTGAGTGCTTGTAACAAATTAAGGCTTCCTAGTGCTTTTTAGCAAGTTTTAGAGCCAGTGCTAGTCAGATATACAGATTTTAGTGCTGTTTCTGATAAACTAGCTAGTTCTAAGGGAAAATAAGAGCAGACTTTCTGGCACTGGGAGTAGTTTAACCTTAGCCCCACGATATTTATGCCAGAAAGTTGAAAGGGATAGAAATCAGCCCAAAATGGCCAATAAAATTGCAATTTCAGAGCTGGAAACCACTCCTCTGGTGTTAGGCAGCACAATGCTCCCACACTCACTGGTAAGCAGTAGGACCTCCCTCTACCACAGCAAGGTCTGGTAGCTCTGAACACTGAAACTAAAGACCTGAAATCAGCAAAGCCTGGAAATTGGACTATTCTAGTTAGAAAAGGTGAAAAATTAGCAAACAAGATAGAATTTTTTTGTTTTTGGTTAAATCAGGCTAAACAATGTAGTTATAACTCAATTGAAACTTTGCAAAATTAAAAAAATTAAACTTTTTAAATAAAGCAAGGCAAGTGCACAACTGAGAAACGACTTACAGGCAGAAATGCAGTGAAATAAGTAGCTAGTCTACTTTTTAAGCTTTCTGAGAAGTGCAGGTAATAAAAACGACAAAATTCAGCGCAAAGTACTAAGCACAAAATGTTAGGGTTTAATTTCTGTAGGGGCTAAGACCTCAAGGGAGTGTGATATCCATGCATGGAAATCTGTAATTCTATTGCAGATGCTGCAAAATTGATGCATTTCAGGCCTTTAGTATGGGATAAGGAGTGGATGGGAGATCGTAGGTTTACCCCGGGAATCATCTCTGTATCACTGCTGGACAGAGGCACAGCAAACTAATGGGTATAGTATTCTCATCCTAAGGGGTGGTGAAAGCAACACACACTCTGGCTAGGCTTTTAAATGCCCTAGGGCAGATAGCCTAGTATGAACCTATGAACCTATGAGGGAAAGACTGGGCCCTGGCTTTAGTATGGATATCACAACGGGGAGGATGATAGAGAAATTAGTGGGATGTGATTTGAGTATGAGGGAGTGCATCATAACTGAGAGCTGGAATTTAATGGTATTAATTTTAGGGGTTGTTTGCAGAAATGAAGACCAGTAGTGGTGGTTGTCGTCATGATGCTGGTATTCAGCCACCCATTTGGGTAAGCTTTTTGTTTTGAGGATGACAGTGTTACTGGGCATGTGATTGTCACATTTAGTGTGACAGCAAATGTGCTGAGGAAATCCCCCATATAAGAAGGGGAAAGCAGCTGTATGGACATTGAAGTCCCTTATAAAAATTAGTTGTGCTTGATACCTATTTCAGAATAGTTTGAAGAACTTTTAAAAAGTAAATGTAAAAAAATCCAATGCCATCTGTTTCGTTACTGCTCCTAGACGGTAGGCCTTTGAGGTATTTCACAAATGCACTTTTTCCTCCTACAGCCTATCAGTTTTTGTCATGTGACTCCATCCCTGCTGGCCAAGTAACACATTTGGGGCAATAGAATAGATCTAAGGACAATGGCCCCTGTTTCTATCATACTGTGGTGGTGCAGTGGTTGACAGTGGGTGGGACTTGAAATGGCTTCCAGTGCCATCCTGGTCTTCACATTTGGTGGCAAGTGGTGTCATTTATCACAGTAATTAATATGGATCAGTCCTCAACATTGATTTTTTTTTTCAGATTTGTAAGTACTTACACTAATTTGCAAGTTTCTTTTTGAGTTTGTTGTGTTCATGGGGGATGTAAGCCAGTATGTTCAGATATAAATTTGTCTTTTAAACATCTAGGCCAAGATAAAGTTTCTAAATTCCTGATGCTGACAAAGCCAACTTAATAAATCTTTCCATGCAAGTTCATTCTTGCACATCCATCATCTCTTCTGTTTAGTATCACTGAACTCGTAAACAATCTGAAGGATTCATTATAGGTTCATAGGTGCATACTAGGCTTATGACTACCAGGGTCTTAAGCCTAGCCATGCATCCCACATTTCTGACAAGTTCTGGTACTGTTGATAAGTGTAAGCAGGGGCTTGGGAGACCAAACCTTTATAGGCTGGTTGTGTACATTAGAAACATGGGCATCAAACCAGGGATGAATTTCCTGCTCCCAATGCAATTGTTCAGGATACACTTGAATTCAGTTAGAAATGAACTCTGCTTCACATGGATGCAAGCTTGTTCCAGAGAAGGGGTAGTCTCTGGGCTACATACCTGTATCTCCAGCAGGTCCTGTTTATATCAAAGGTGTTTTTTTTCTTTTGGCTTTTCCTGGTTAGGGGTCGCCACAGCAGAACTCAGGTCCATTCACACATGTCTTTCGAATGCTACTCTACCACAGGGAGGGCATGCAGACTCCACACAGAAGGCGCTCCAGCTGAGAATCGAATGGGAGAACCTCTTGTTGTGAGGCGACACTACCGCTGCATCACCGTGGCTCATAGGTGAGGTTTGGTAATTCTGTTTGTTTTGCAGATATGCAGGATGTCCTTCAGGATCTGACTATGCCTTCTTTGCCAGTTGTAGATCTCCCTTCAACAGCCTGCACAAGAAAGAATACAGGGATAGGGCTTTGAGGTGGTCTGCATAGGATGTTACTTACCCCCTATTTTTTTTACTGAGAAACCTCTATGGACATTCCAATTGTTGGATGTGCTTTGGACTGTTCATCATAAAATGTGTGGCTTTTCTAGCAAATCACAGAGGACTTCTCACTAAATCATGACTCCTTTGAATTGCAGACTATATGCTTCAAAAAAATGCATGCTTCCACAAAACCTATTCTAGCAAGCTTGTTATAAGAGCAATATTTAAAATTGGTCCCTATTTTTGGGCCTTTGCCCCAAATTATTTTAGGCTTTGTCCAGATCCCTTGGGGTTGAGAGGTATGGGTCTGATGAATGCTTAATGTTGTGGAACAATGATGTCCCTAGACCTAGATGCCATATCTTTGTTTACAAGTTGCACAACATTCCTCACTACTGTAGACACCTGATCAAAGGCTAGAGTACTGTCTGCTAGAGTCATTGACTACTGGGTTGACTTTTAGGGGTGTGTTGTCAATATTAGTTACCAGGGGTGGATGACTTCCTGAAGCATACTATTATGCATTTCTTGGAATTTAGTTTGTCAATGGCATCGACACAAGTTATCTGTCAGCCCTTCCTGCAGGACATAGGAGCAGTCCTAGAATCCCCCACTGATGCTAATTTGCAATCATCTGCATAATTGGGCAGTCAAAGGCCCTTGACACTGACCTTGAGTTCAGGGAAGCAAATGCCAAAAGAGTGGTTCCAGAACTGATCCCTGGGGGATTCTGCTTGACTGGCCTTTTTTTAGAGAAATGGACTCCCCAGTTCTAATTTCCTGGATCCTCTGTGTGAGCGAGTTCAGTCTGCAACTGCATCACATTAACAGCCATGATAAAAAGGGCCTGTTAACGCAATGTGGTATTTTCTGATTTGGAGGCATATTGGCTGCAATGAGGAAAGACCTTATGAGATAATTTGGGTGTGTCTGAATCACATTAACTACTACGAAGTGCAGATCAGCATCATATATAAGCAAAGGCACCCTCCCCCCAGTCAGTATGCCACACACAGGCATATAGTATGTCACAGAAATGCCACATACCCCTTATACGTCCCTATTGTCAGAACATTTACAGTGTCTCTCCTGAACAGGTAATTCACAGATGAGACTATAATGCCACAAATTAGTTTTACATTTCATATCCTTCAGTCAATGTATGCTAGCATATTGTGTACAAAGTTGAGGTATGCTAACTTTTTCACATCTTCCCCCTCATTTGCCATGTTTGCAGACATTGCATAATGCCAGAAGTACTCTGTTATATCCTATATATTTTAAGAGAGCAGTTAATGCAGCAGGGTTAATGCAGGGGTTTCCCATGTCATTGCATGTTGCAAATCCTCCCCATGTTTTTTCTGTGTTGTGTTTTAACATTGTCCCTGGGGTCTAGTGGTTTCCAGCACCTTGTATTTTATTTGTGTGCCTTTAACGCTAATCATATTGAGGATCTCCCTTGCCACTTAACTCCCCAGTGCTCATCTCTACCATAATGGATGAACACAGCTGAGCGAGTCTACAAATCACTTGGTGCATAGCCACCTTCCCTGAGACAGTTCTAGTGAGAAAGCCCATGACAAACTAGTATTTCCCTCTCTTCTGAACTGCCTTATTAGCATGGAGATGGCTATATGTAATGCTGCACTTCATTCAAAAGTACCATGTTAGGGCCATTTCTGAATACAGAAGGTTACCACAAGGTGTACACATTGTTCACACCTCATGGTAACCTTTATGAATTCGGCCCATTGATGTAAAGTATAACGTAATCAAACAGTTCAGTCATACAAGTCTGTAGCAGCTCTAACAAGCAGCCCCTTCCACTGTTTTGAAACCATGTTTGGTAATTGTGCATTACTTCAGCTTGATATTATGTGTATGTCAAGTACTAGTGGTATGGGAAACGTACCACTGAAGCTGGTAGTAAAAAAAATTGATTTTTCACTTCGTATATGGATTTGTGTATGTCTCTTTTGTTAAAGAATACAGGTAATTTCTAGTGCCTGTATTGACTCACTTGTTAGTGACTTGTATGTCAAATATGGTATAGGTTTGTTATCATTGGTTTTCTTTGGAAGTGATGTAAATCTAGCAAATGACATAACAAATCTTGAATTGCATTATCACTATGGTAAATTCTATATAGTTTAAAAGCACTGTTTAAACGGTCTGAATGTTGTACACCAAACGTGTTTTGATGTACAGATGAGAACTATTTTGCTAACTGTGTTTAATTATCTTGCAACACCATAATCACTGTTTTTTTGTATTACATACACCTGTAAGAATAAAATGACTGTCGCTAACCACTTTACCAAAAAAAGTTTGTCATAAAAGACCGTACTACCATCATAAAGCATTCTTCAATTTACTGTTAACTTGATTGGCATTGATTTATTGAAAATGGAAACTTCCTAAACTGTTACTTTTAACAGGTGTCAGAAAATATAGCAGTTATGGTATTTATTTAAGTCTAGAAAAAGTGATCTTCAAACTTGAGCAGTTCAAGTATTTTAAATTCTTAGAGCAGTTTAAACAAAGTTAGCTTGGTTTGTTATATACAGTGCTGTAGTTTGTGTGTGCATAAAGAAACCTTCTCTGAATTTTGCTAACTGTTTGTTTTCTGCTTTAGTGGTTTACTTACAAAGAATAAAATTTAAAGGAGTCGATGCTTACTGTGAGGGGCTTTTAGAATTTTCACTGCTAATTGATGTATTACTTGCTTTACAAGAATCTTTCACTCCTGGCATCTCTGGAGACCTAATATATTACAAACTTCACTTAACATTAATGACAGTATTAAAATGTGTCACTTAATTCAAATTTAGTGCACAACTTAAATACTATAGTGAATCGGTTGTTGGCATTGCTGCTTTGCAGCACTTGTTTGGGTCTAGGCTGTGGTGCCTTCTGTGTGGAATCTGTATATCTGCCATGTCAGGACTGCTAATTTTTCCTTTGTCAAGGACGCGTTTCCCTCTGGTTAGGGCTCTGAGTGGTGATCCTTATT
Source organism: Protopterus annectens (assembly GCF_019279795.1). Lineage (NCBI taxonomy): Eukaryota > Metazoa > Chordata > Ceratodontiformes > Protopteridae > Protopterus > Protopterus annectens. The sequence goes on from NC_056749.1 coordinate 566,700,930, forward strand.
TACACTACTTTAATTATATTTGTGCTAAATTGATTAGCGAGCCCATGCTTGGTTATAGCACACTAAGCTGTAAAACAGTTTGAAATGATGCATGCAATCATACAGTGACTTTTTACGAATATAATCTAGAATAATAGCTGTTGAAGTACAAAAAAGAAACACCAATATTGACACATCACTGGTGATGTGCTATGTGGTGGCTAATGCACTGTTTGCGTAACACATGTATTTGTAAGCCTCTATTATGTATAAACTAATGACTGACATGCTTTCAATGATTGGAGTGTACCCCAAATTATGGGATCAAATGCTTTTAGAAGGCTCTAGTGCAGTGTCACTGGGGGGTTCTATCAAGCCTGAGGTATTCACTCTGGGCAGCCTCAGTATGTGAAATGCAACACATGCTTCCAGTTTTGAGTTTGTAAATTAAGGAGATGGCATGAATGTATATAAGGGGGAGAAGACCAGTCCTGTTTAGAACAGCATTAATATACTCTCTAACTGAAGTGTTAAATATAAATCTCTCAAGTTGTCACTGCTGACACTTGTGTTCTTTAGAGGCCTGTGAGCCACACAACTGCTGCAGTTAGCAGAGGACATCCTAAGGCCGGAAGAAGTGCATCCATGCTGAATAGAAAATCTGGTTCCCCCTGCCAGACGGAGTTTGTAGCAACTCTTCAGAGTGTCTTGTCAACATGTGGGATAAGAAAAGTGATGGCTTGGTTAAAAGTCCACAGGTATTTGAACTGTTCAGTTTGGGAGTATGCATTTTTTTTATGTATAAACACGTGCATTTTCCTCGGCAGGAGTACCTAGCCCGCAGTGATGCGGTATCCCCGGCAGGAGTACCTAGCCCGCAGTGATGCGGTATCCCCGGCAGGAGTACCTAGCCCACAGTGATGCAGTATCCCCGGCAGGAGTACCTAGCCCGCAGTGATGCGGTATCAATATCTTCAGGGGAAATAAACTCCTGTAATTTATCTGAATTGATCTAAGAAATTTAGACTGTACCTTACAACAGAACAAGGGCAGTAGTACTTTTATTCTAAAATGCAATCCCAGTATTGTAGTTAAACTGATAATGTTTGCATTTATGGACATCGGCTAGTTTTTTTTTTTTTGTCACCTGCTTCTAAAGAATAAGAATCCACTTGTGCTGTAATTGTGAGGTCAGAAAAAGGAATGTGTTCAAACATGGAGCCATGTGATGAGAAAATCTTTAGATTATAAGAAGTTATAGACATGCATGCCAAGTGCTATTTTTGGACAAAGAGGGCACATAAGGTTGAGGATCCAGGAAACAAAAAAAATCTAAATGTGGGTTATTGCATTTAGCAAGCAAAGAGAACCTGCTTCACCACAGAGGTGTTTGTTGCTGGGGAGGGGCATTTTTGAAGGATCACTTGGAAGAGCTAACTGAGAACTTGGCCATACACATGAGGTATACTTAAGATGAGCTGAAGGGGGTGCTATTTCAGCTTGTTCAAATGGAGATTTATTTTAAAATGCTCATATCTGTATTGCAATAATTGCCACAGAGTCTGGATGCTGTGGAATACAGGTAGGATGATGTATGCCTTCTAAGGTAAATGATGGAAAGTGTTTGACTTAGTGTAGGAGGACTACTAAAGCCATATGAGTTGAACTAGTGATGTGTTGAAATGAGTGGACAAGTGAGCACGTTATAAACTCTGTACTAAGTGCATTGCAGGAGTACAAGCAGTTACATGAAGTTAAAAACAGGAGACATTATATGGTAATTTTAACTCGTTGGATAGTACTGGGTAAAGAAATAGTCTGAGAAAAGGTTGAGTGCAGGCATCCCTTTAAGTATGCTCAGCTCCTTGGTGCACTCAAGCAGAGCAGGAAATTGAAAGGTTACGAGACTATGGAACATGTACACTAGATATCTCTGTTACAGTGGGGAACTCTCAGCATTAATCAGTTGGTCTTTTAAAGAGAAAGCCACAATATCTGGGCCATGTTCTTTATGACAGGGATATGACATAAAACCTGTTGTAGACCAATAGTAAAAGCTGACGTCTATGCAGCAGAGCACATCTAGTGCCCTGCCATGGGAGCAGGAATATTGTTTGCATATTATAGGCAACATGTTCAGTGTTTTGGTACAAGGCACAGCAGCATATAAGAGCCACATGCCCTCCACTAGTGAGTAGGAGGAAATGTAAATATTGCTTGTTGGGGAGGTGCAGACTTTGTAAAATATGCAGAGTATTCATTTTTTTCTCAGAGTGAGACTAGTGTATCTAATACTACATTTTCACAGTTTTAACTGTTGGCACAAGGAAAGGAACAAACTTTTTCTTAAGAAATTAAGTTCACCATATCTCTGTGTCTTTCAAAAGCCACTCATACCCTTATGATTAGAGACAAATTATGGAAAAAACTGGTCACAAATTAAGCTCCCTGCACACTTGCAAAAATATAAAGAACTCCAGAAAACTGACAAAAAAACAACAAATATAAAAAGGACTTCTATAACAAACCTCCCACAGCCCTAAAATCTAATCCTAAAAAATTCTGGAAACTCTACACATTACATCTCTGTAATCTTAGCTCCCCCAATCCATGCCCAGACAAGACATCTGAAGAAACTGCCACTATCTTCAATACCTATTTTATCGATTCAATATCTAAGCTACTGAACCCTAACCCAAACTCCTCTACTACTAACATCTCCAACTTTTCTGAACCTAATCCTAATACTGTCTCCTCAAATACCTTCTCCCTCAAACCTGTACCTACTAGCTACATCAAAACTCTACTGTCTAAATTAAAACCATGCTCAGCATCAGGTGACAATATTCCTTACACTTTTCTTCTACTAGCAGCTGACTCTTGCTCTCCCTGTAGCTATCCTAATTAATCGCTCTGTCTCTGAATCTAAAGTCCCTTCCATCTGGAAACTATGCTTTACTCTACCTATACACAACGGAGGTAACTCCTCTGATATCTCCAAATTTAGACCTATCGCTATCCTCTCCCCTCTCTCTAAAGTACTACAAAAATGTATTCGCAAACAAGTTATGCAGTATCTAATACAGGGAAATCTGCTTACACCCACTCAACTCTGCTTCAGACCCAGACATAGCACCACTACACCTATATTCTTCCTCAACACTGTCTCTATAGCCATGGATGACCATAAACTTATTTCTTGCATATTCTTGGACCTCTCGAACCCTTTCAAACACAGTCTCTCACTCTCTTCTGCTGCACAAACTGCATAACTTCAACTTCTCTGATACTGTTGTATGGTTCTCCACCTACCTCACTGATGGATCTCAGTGAGATGGCACTCTCCCCTCCTCTCCCTGTAAAAATGGGTGTACTTCAAGGGTCTATCCTAGGGCCTTTACTTTTTTAGTATATTTACTAATCAGCTCTATACCTCCTGTCCTCCATCTTTAGTGCAATATGCAGATGAATCTACAGTCATCACCACAGTCAACTCTCCCTTTAAGCTCTTCTCAGCTACTGGCATCTCAACTTTGTTGAAACCATGGCTCTCCAACAACCATCTCATCTTTAACCCTAAAAAAACAAAGCTGTTAGTCTTCCTACCTAAGAAGTTCAACTATATTAAACCCTCCTTCTCCATACAATCCCTTAATAACACTCCCATTCACATAGAATCCAGTAGTAAGCTCTTAGGTGTATCCATAGATTAGCTTAAATTTGACTTGCATGTTAATAACTGTATCAAAAAGACTCATTCAAAACTAGGGCTCCTTTACCGTAACAAGAAATTCCTTGCCTCCTGAAGCCAAGATTACTCTTTCTCTTACCTACCTTCTACCCAGTCTAATGTACAGTTCTCAAATTCTCACAAATCTTAACTCAGCACTCCTGGCCAAACTTGAATCTACCTACAACAAGATAGCTATATTTGCTGCCTAACCTACAAATCCCATCACATTCTCTCTCTAAAACACCTAAACTGGCTTGAATTACCCCACCAGCTTCTCTTGGCTCCAGATCATCCATTCTATCCTATACCAGCCTTCCTACTGCCCAGCACTATCCCCTCTCATCTCCTATTATTCTCCCTCCAGACCTCTCCGAAGCTCTAACCAAGACATTCTACAAACCCAAGTCTAAATTTGGACTTAACATGTATAGCTATCGCCCCACTATTGCCTGGAATAGGCCCCCACTAGAAATTGGGGACCCTTACACATCCTAAACAATTTGGCAGCCACCAAAGAGCACTTTAAAAGTCACTGGTCCTGCCACTGCACTCTCCCTCAAACATCCTCTACTTATCATACCTTAATCTACTTTCTGCCCTTCACTTGCTCTTCTCACTAGCTCTCATCTTCCTTGACTACTTTCTACTGTCTTCTAAAATCTATTAAGCAAATTGCCTCAGAGAAACATTCTATTGTAATTGTCTTGCCTTCATGCAACTACATCATGATAAAACTGGGTTTTTGTAACCACTTACCCCAAAAACTATACTCCTCTTAATGACATATTTCTTCACACATCTTGAAAGAGCTTTGCTATACTCCTGACTATTGACACTGTATAACATTGTATTGCTACTTAATGCCTTGTAATAATCCTGTAACATTTCTGTTTAATGCTAATTTATAATGAAAATTGTATAATATGTTGAATCTTTTCTCCCCAGGCCTCTGCTGAAAAAAGGCTCTCTAGCTCAAACAATCCCGGTCAACAAATGTAAAATTTCTCATGGTATTGACTGTCCTATTTGTTTAACTTTAATACATTAATAGTCTGATTCAGCTCTTTTGGCAATGGGAAAGTGAAATTTACTGAATTATAATTAGCTTGACTGGGCAAAGGATAATAGATTTGGATAGATTCGTATATTGAAGGGATTTGGGTGTTGGATGGTGCACTGGAGATGCCTCCTGGTGAGCTTAGAGAGGGATTTATTTCCAGTTTGATTACCGGGTAAGGACAAGTCCACTAAGCCCAGAGAGCCCGTTTTCAGTGGAGGCCCAGGGAGAAAAGCTCCATAAGACAGAATACTGTAAAGATACAAGTCTATAAAAGTTAAAGTTGAAAGAACAAGTTACAAATATATGAATTCTGTATAAACCATGAGCAACATGGTTCATTGTGATCATGTGGGTTATACTGTACAGATTCATTTAGACACGCATTCATTTAAAGTAAGAGGCTATTTACAAAGTTAAAATCATGTAAGGAATAGCTATGGGAGAGAGCTTAGGAACACTCTTAGGAAATAGCTATGGGAGTTAGAGAGCTGAGGAAAATCCTCCCAGGGGCATTATTTAATTATTTAATTCTTTTATTTTAATATGTTTTTCATATAAACATTTTTATAAGGTGTATAGAAAATTATTTTTTATATGATAGAAATTTTTAGATTTACATTTTAGATTGCTTTTAATAGAAACAAAAGGCCTTGTAACTGGTAATAAATATTCATTTTGTTACACAAAATTAAATAAGATGTATATTCATGAGGTAAAAGGAGGCTGAATTGGGAAAAAGGTGGAGTTTTACTTTGAAAGAATGAATATTGAAATATTTAAATGAGATTTATACCAACACAATTGGTTGTTTTCAACTTTGGGAATTGTGCTCATTGGTTTTAATTAATTGATGATTATATAAGTACGGGAAATTATATGGCACTGGTCATCTGATGAAGTCGAATTTTGTATGACGAAAACGCATTCATATGTTTCAAGGCGTTTATGGTGTTGATATTTGGTGCTTGGCGTTTGTGGCTTAAACGATTTGACAATATTTCTACATCTCAGCTCCGTTTTTCCAGGTATAATGGTTAATTTGCTTACCTTAGAAACACAAAGTGCAGGGTTTGATTCTCACATGGAGTAAGTGGCTAGGCTTAAAATGGCCCATGAGGGAAGTTAGCCTAGTATTAATCTATGAACCTATGAAGGCAATCTGGTACCACTTCCTGATGGTACTCCGAGCTAAAGAACTTGAGTGAGATGGTTGCACTGTGGTGATTCAAAGGGGGAAAAACATGAGGCATCTTGTTAAATTATCTCATGAGCAATCCTGATATATGGCTCAAATCCTAGAGGTTGTGGTATAAGCATGCTAATGCCTAGCCTCTAGTATCTGTATGTTAAAGTATATTCCTTTAAGAAGGCAGTTGGGGGAAAAAAAACACTTCATAGAGGTTAGTATTTCAGCTACAGTGCCCTGTGTTTGTAAGAGTGAAGCTGGCAAACATCTATATATTACACTGAGTCAGAACTGAAGAACTGTTTTTCCAGAAGTGAAGACATACTCGTTTTAAGTACTTTGTGTTTGAAGTATAGCAGCAATCCTTGAAGTTAGAAAAATGTTTCAAATACAATTGTTGGGAATTTTTATTGCAAGAGAACTGAGCAGAAAATTAGATTCTTTGGATTTAAAGATATTTGATTTGTTCCTTAATGTATGTAGAATTGTGGAGAAGCCTGTGCACTGCATTCCTGCAGTTCACTTAAGAGGTCTTGAAGATATTTTTTCTGTTCCTGAATAGGAGAGAAAAAAAATGGCAACATTTAGACAAACTATTTTGACCTAGAAAGAACACTGCATTTACTGTGTATTCTTTACAAGGGCACAAAGTCCTACAAGGGTCTCTTGTTTCTTTTTCAAAACAGGTTTATTGTTTTAACATATAAGAGAAATATCATAACAATTTTATACAAGTAATTAAAAATAGGTATTATAATATTCAACAAAACAACTAAAGTATTTACAAAGACATCCACTACAATCAGATCAATTAATTAAACTAAAATACCATGCTATTGAAATTGAAATTTTTTTAACAAATTTTGTAAATTATCCCATACAATAAAATAAGATGTTTTTCTATTTGTTCTAGTCCTAATTGTGTTTATTTCCATATGGCACACTATATTCATAACATTTTTAAATTCATTGAACGAAGGAGGTGTATCTGAAATCCAATTTCTAGTTATTATTTTCCTAGCCACTGCTAGAATAAGGGTCTCTTGTTTCTGAGCAGTAGAACTGAGTCTCAATGGCTGTGGATTTTTTTATTTATTGATTGAAATTTGATTACTGGGAAACTGACAAAGTAGAAGCCCATTTTCGACAGAGGTTCTGAGAAAAGCTTCAAATTATTACAAAATATTTTAAGAACATTAGTTTTGCAATTTTCAAAAATAAAAAACATCTGCAGTTTAATAACAAATTAGACATAATATAAAACTTTGGTTAAGAATCTAAACAAAGTATATGACAATCATTTAATAGAGAAATTTTAGTCTGTAAAGTCTAATACAAATAGGAATCGAAAAATGAAGTATGGGAAAAAGGTTTATGGTACATTTTAGAGCGAGTCGGGGAAGAAGATGTAGATAGCAATAAGGAATTAAGTGAAAAAGGGAGAGTAAGGAGGTATAAGGATTGACAAGGTACTTGTTTTACATGATTTGAGAGAATAGTTTTGTGGTATAAGAAACCTGTACACAAGCTTGTTCCTTAATTTAACAGCATATCAAAAGCTATAAATGTGTGTGCAGAGCACGTGAAACTTCAAGTGCAATGCAAGGTAAACTAAACAAATGGATTTGTGTATGATTTGAAATGAGGGCCAAATTTAAAAAAAAAAAAAAGGTAAACCTTAAGTAGCAGTAAAAAACTTGAGGGAAAGAGCCCTGTGGTGCTGAAGCGGCACCACGGAGTTGAAATCTAACTGTATATGGAGGAAGCAGTGTCCTGCCTTTAATTAGTTTTGTACAATCTGTGTTGGGAAAGCTGGATCAAAGGACTATTTGTATTAAAAACAAATGTATACATTGAACAAAAACATGAAAACGAACCAACACAATGCTTCTGATCTATTCTTAGACTTCAAATCACTAAGACAGGAGTCCAAACAGGATTGTGTGCAAGAAATACCTAGAATTGGTAAGAGAAATAAATTTAAACAAGATATGGGTGCAGGATGCAAGATTTCTGTGTCTGAAGCATTTGGGGTTGAAAAGGTGTAGAAAAAGAAACTGCGCATATTGACATATCTAGTGCACTAAGTAAAGCCACTGCATCAAAATCTCTTGAATGTAGAAATTACAAGATTCCATTTCAAATTTTCTTACAAAAGCTAATTTACCTGATATTCAGAGTTGTGTGGCTTGTATGAAGCTAGAATTAGTAAAATTCATATTCCACACTGGCTTATTGACATACAGGAGATAAAACCATGACTGCAACAGAGATGACCAAAGATTTGATTAGGGGCTTGGGCCACTGGAAGAGCTGGATGGAGGGATATTGATTATTCCAGGGTGGTTGTGGTGGTGCATAATCAGCTAGCACTTCTTATACAGGTGGAAACATAGCATCCCCAGCTATTGACAGCACCTCTCAGGGGCACGCGTACTCAAGCATGCACACATCAAGGGGAGAGCATTGGACACCACATTGTGGTACCTATGGCAGCCACGTGGGGGGAGTTAGGGCAGGACTGGGGAAACATCTCCATGGTCTGTCTTCTGGAATGATGCAGGCACTTTAATTAGAAGTGCCTGTCATCCAGAGCTATATGAACAAGCCACTTTAAAGACCTTCTCTGGGAAAACTAACCTGGATGATGGGATGGAGTGCACTAGCCATGGTCAGGGCTATTCAGTACATCATCAGGATTTAAAGTGAAGTACCTGTAGTATTCAGAAATAGTACTGAGCAGGAACTGGTGAATAGAACTGTAAAGTAACCATAAAACAAGCAAACAGAAATAGGTGAGCAGTATGGAATGCTTTAGCTACTGTCACGGAACAAGATGAAATTTTACAGAGGATGAAGAATGGAAAGGCTGTTGGTCCAGATAACTGTGGAAGCATGGAGATGTTTAGGAGAGATGGTAGTGGAGTTTTTAACCAGATTATTCAATGAAATCTTGGAAACAGAGTATGGCTGAGGAGTGAAGTGTTGTGGTACTGATTAAGAATAAGGGTGATGTGCAGAGCTGTAGTAACTACAGAGGGATAAAACTGATCAGTCACAGCATGAAATTATGGGAAAGAGTAGTGGAAGCTAGGTTAAGAAGGGAGGTGATTAGTGAGCAGCAGTATGGTTTCATGCTGGGAAAGAGCACTACAGATACAATGTTTGCTCTGAGGGTGTTGATGGAGAAGTATAGAGAAGGTCAGAAGAAGTTGCATTGTGTCTTTGTAGACTTAGAAAGCATATGACAGGGTGCCTAGAGAGGAGTTGTGGTATGAGAAAGCCAGGAGTGGCACAGGATATGTATGAGAAAGCCAGGAGTAGCACAGGATATGTATGAGGGTAGTATGAAAGTGGTGAGATCTGCAGTAGGAGTGACTGATGTGCTCAAGGTGGAGGTGGGATTACATCAAGATTCAGATCTGCGCCCTTTATTTGCAATGGTGATGGACAGGTTGACAGCCTGGATCAGACAGTAGTCCCTGTAGTCTGTTTGTGGATGACATTGATCTGTAGTGAGAGTAGGGAATAGGCTGAGGAGACCCTGGAGAGGTGGAGATGTGTGCTGGAGAGGAATGAAGGTAACCAGGATTAAGATGGAATACGTGTATGAATGAGAGGGAGGACAGAGGAGTGGTGAGGATGCAGGGAGTAGTTGGCGAAGTTAGATGAGTTTTTAAATACTTGGGATCAACCATTCAGAGTAATGGTGAGTGTGGAAGAGAGTTGAACAAGAGAGTACAGGCAGGATGGAGTGGGTGGAGAAGAGTCGGGAGTAATTTGTGATAGACTGGTACCAGTCCGAGTGAAAGGGAAGTCTATAAGAAGCTAGTGAGACCCACTGTTATGTGGGCTGGAGACTGTGGCATTGACACTAACCAGAGTCGAAGCTGGAGGTGGCAGAGTTGGATGTTTGTATTGGGTGTGACAAGGATGGGACAGTATTAGGAATCTGTATATTAGAGGGTCAGGTTGGACAGTTTGGCGACCAAGCCAAAGAAGCAATATTTGCATTGGTTTGTGCTGAGGAGGGATGCTGGGTATGTTGGGAAAAGGATATTAAGGATCGACCTGCCAGGTAAGAGGAAACGAAGGCCTAAGATACGTTTTATGGATGCAGTGAGAGAGGACATGCAGATGGTTGGTGTGACAGAGCAGGATGCAGAGGTCAGAAAGGAATGGAAACAGATGATCTGTGGTGACCCCTAATGGGGACAGCTGAAAGACTGAGGCTGGAGATCAGAATAAAAAAAAAATCATCTGCAGTTTAATTTAACAACTTTCCCCAGTACTGTAGAATTTCTTTCAGTACTAGATGCAAACCACACATTCTGGCAGAAACTCCTAATCAAGTATATCTCAATATGTATCGAGATGGACTAGTATCTCTTCTGTTTAGAATTTTATCAGCAGTAGAGGCGCTCTAGATAATGACTGCACTTAATTGCAGGCTTGGAGGTATCATAATTGAACTACTGTAGAGTTGGGCAGGAGGAGGAAATAACATGATTGATAAAACTGCTTCAATCAACTTGAGGCAATGCTGTTTAAAATGAGAAAATGTAAAACTGAGTGGCAAGCCTGAAATACAGGTAGGCCATATTCAATGTCACAAAGGGACTGATACCTGGACAAAGTCTGAGCCATTGTGCAAATACTACAAAAGGAAGATAAACGGGCATTACACAGATTTTTCACAATATATAGTTCAGCCATGTTATTTACAAACTGTGTGCAACTGTGTAACTGCATTCTGCTTTGTTACAGGTAATGCCACATTACTACAACCTGTAAACTGATAGCAGTAATGAAAAGTGGCATAAAGACAAATGACATTTTCTGTAATTGATGACCACAATGAACCACATATGGAATTGCACTACACAGTGCAATATGGAACAGTTGGCTTTAGTAAGAGATGACATTTCTAACGTACCTTACAAAGTAGCAGATGCCTTTTGTGCTGTACTGCCATGTCACACAGTAGTTAAGACTTTCATTTGGCATGACACCAGAGATGTAGTAATGAGGGAGTTTAGTGCTACATGAGCACCTACTGGCAGGCGCTCGGTGATATCACTTTCTAGAGGTAGGGTTAGTAAAGCTGCAGTAGCAGGTTTACCTGCACCAGTGGGAGAACTGCAAGATGAGAAACATCAGTAGTAGAGGCATAGCTTCTGTCGCCTACACTGTACCAACTGTGTAGGTATGAGGATCAGGTCCTTTAACTTAAGTAGTTGGGAGCAGTCTGCCCACAGTTGGTATTTTGAATCACTTATGAACTGTAAAGGGGTAATTTCCATAAATGCACTGTGCACAAAGTACCGCAGCCACCCACTGGGCTAAGACTGCATTCAGGGTGTTAACTTATTCTCCCATTGCTTAGTTGTGATGAATCACAAAGGAGCTTTTGTATAACATTCTAGTGCATATAATACTCCTTTAGGCACAATGTTCATGAAGCCTGTCCATATTCTGCATTTAATATGTGTATGCCTCTGTCAAGTCAACATGTAGCCTACAAATGGATCAATAAACCCAAAGCTTTGAATGCTAAAGAAACTAAAGTTGCATAGATGTTAAAATCCCTGTAGGATCATATCTACCCTCAGAAAGGTAGGGTAGATATGATCCTACATGGCAAGTTGCTTATGTGTTAAGAGAATTTACAGATTCACAAAAGAAATGTCAGAAAATGAATTGCCAACAGTGTATGGAGGTGAGATTCTATGGATATGGCCACAGTAAAGGAGCTCTGGAAATGGCCCATAAACCCTTGCAAAGTATATTCGGGCATATGTTATATGAGGCACATCCCAAACGATTGCAGATTGTTGCTTAACTTACAGATGTATGATCTGAAAGTGAAATGCAAACTAGGCAAGGATTTTCACAGCTAGTAATGTTACAGCATGTTTACTAGAGAAGTATGAATTGCTAGAATTAAATTTCTTAGGGGGGGGGGGACATCAGAGTTGCAGAAAATAGTAAAATTGCAGATATGTACTAAATCTGACTTGGAAATAGCTATTGAAAGAAATTACCTGCCCTGAATAATTGCTTAAGTAGCCACTCTGGAAGCATAGAAGGATAAAGCCCTGAATATGATGCAGGCAGCTGAGGTTTGATTGGTGGCTCAGGTGATTTTAATGGAGCAGCAGGGAGGGGTGAATGTAGCCATAATGGGGTGAATGGATAATCCCATGGGGGTGTCTATGGTGATTATTCCTGGTGGAAGCAGGAGACACTATATAAGGTAGGCATGCCTAAAGAGGTAAATGGAGTGGAGATGCAGCTGAACTCCTGCGGAAGCAGGGATGGTATGTTGCACGTCTCTAGCATGCCTGCCCCTCAGGCATACTATTGAGACTGCATCGGGGGCAAGTGTTGGGTCACAAGTTTAAAAAGACACTCAGACATGCCAAGCCCTAGTGTCTACATTCTGCAGCCAGCCTCAGCATACAGGATAAAGTCTAGGGGTGGGGAGGGTCAAGGGAGATGGTGTGAATATGGGAGCCTGGCTGGTAAACTGAAGTACAGTAGGTACAAAAATAGAGCAAAAAAGTGCTACTTAAAAGGAAATCTGTTTTTTAAAAATGAAACCAGTTGTGTCCAAAGCTTAATGTTTTGAAAATTGACAACTATTCTATCAGTTAATTGGAGATGTTTGAGAAGATGCATAAATCGTGTATATGAAAAGTAAAGTGAAATGATTAAGCAAGAGATGTAATGTATTGCCCAAGAATGTTTATTTTAGAACAAGCACTGCATTGTTGTGCCACCTGAAGTGTGAATCATAATGGTTCAAAGGATGCCTTTGTATCGCATCCAGTATTGGTGCAGTCGAGAGGACACTTTAATTAGTATATACAGTGGGTTTTTTTCCTTTTACTTCCAAATTCATGTAATCAGTGACAAGACAGAATTACAAATGTGATTAGTGCATGAAAGTATTCATTCTCAAGGCTTTGGTCACCTTTAATGTCACATCTAACAGTTTTCTAAATTCTTGACTTTTGTATTGCAGAATTGTGCAGTTCGTGCCACACTATCTGCATCAAATGGGCAAGTGGAGTGAATTATTTTGATAGTAAAAAGTCTTGGGCAGTAAAAAGAAGTTAAGGATTGTCCATTTGTTTGGAATCTTAACCATGTAAGCTAGTTTGCATTGCTTTTCCTATCCAAGTAGTATATTAAAGTGAAGGAAATACTGGAGAGATGTTGAGACATATATGACAGAGAAAGAAGAAAAAATGATGGGATAGTCTACACAGGAAACTGAAATAGTAAAGCATCTGAATGACTCGTCCTTTGCAATTGGTGGGAAGATGGGATGCTGTGTAGAAGTTGCATGCATTTGGGGAAGATGCACATTGAAGGAAGCTGAAGGATGATGTACAGCTGGAAATGTCACAATTAGTACTGTTGCAAGAGTACTGTTGCAAGAAAATAGAAATGTGATTGTGAAGAGTTGAGAGAAACTTGAATCCAAGACTAGCTGTAATACTGTCCTGTAGGAATATCTAATGCTTAAATTGCAGTCCTTTCAAATATTCTGGATTTTAAGCCTGAAGAAACCACATGTATACAATGACAGTTGCAGCTGGTCAGGATATTAAAGCCATTTACAGATGTGGCAGGGATTACTCAATTTTGATTTAAAATCCATGTATTATATGCCATCTTAGAGAATGTATAGACATTTTTATAATTTAGAAAAACAGGTAATTGTACAGGTGCAGACAGCTTTAAATGTGTTAATTGTTAGCCGGAGCGATGACAGTGTACCATATGACACTTGATTTGTGTATGTAGTCAGCAGCTGAGGTCACATGCTTGATGCTGCCTAACTTTTGCGTTTGCAGATTCTTGAATTTAAAGATCACATGCAACGTTTTTTTATAACCATTACATTTTGGCATACTTATACACATGTAAAGTGGGCTTTCTGGTTTTAAAATGTGTAGGCTTTACTTTAGCCAATTCAGTGAATCTATAGATATTAAATGTAATAAACATTTCTGTTTACCGTTTGCTGAGCACCTGTTCAATTACCACTTCAATGTCACCAGCTCCACCTTCAGGTGCAGTACATGGTGGGAAACTGCTTGGATAGCCATGATGTTTGTGTTTCACAGCTGCAGTCATTACACTTGGGTTATCCTGCCGTCAGGCGGTCCCGCAGTTGGCCAGAGTTCCAAAGTCTTGGTCCGGCGTCTGTTGCTGTCACCTCTTCCCTGATGTCAGTGCGCCAGGGGTATACAAGATGCAGCCAATGCCATTTTCTTCAGTCCCTTGCACGGTGCCCGAAGCAAAAGCAGTTAAGTGCCGGTCGGCCAACTCCTGAGATTTTCAATTCGAATTTCAGAACCGAAGTCCTCAATAAAACTAAGTACCCCGTTGGGAAAACTTTTTCTTGCCTCAGACCGATGTCTGTAAAAGTTAATTGTATTTCTTGTGGGAAGCAAATACCTCAAGGATTTCCATTCTTACTGTATTCCATGCCTAGGCCCAGACCACAATGTCACTAGTTGTCAGTTTTGTGCTAGATTTAACAAACGCACTATTAAACGTCTGATTTTGCTTGCCATTACTTTGGCTGAAGGTTTAATTATACCATGCCGTCGGAACAACTGACGACCGGAATACACACAAAAATGCAAAGACAAGGATAAGGACAGGCATCCAAGGCCCAAAACTGACAAAGCCTCTTCTAGGCCAGTCAACCAGTTCTCAGTGAGGTGCTTTCGCAGCCCCTGACACATGCTACCTCAGAGCCACAGGCCGCTTCCAGCTCCCACGTGGAGATGTCTAGGCCTCTGGATAACTCAAGGTATTGGGCCTACAGAAACTAACCCTTCAGATGGGTCCAGAGCCGCTGAGCAGGCATCGGCTTCTGAGGGTGTTTTCAGACCTTCACAGCTTACCATAAAAACTACAGCCAAGTCTAAAACTCCATTAAAGACAAGCAAGTACAGCATTCACTTGGACAGGCCTCCATGCCTAAAGAACAGATGCTCAAAATAGTAGAGGACTTAATTACCTTGATCAGGGGTTCCCATCCCCCTCCTGATAAAAGGCCTAGGCAGGATACAGACTGATTCCTCTGACCAGGTTTCCATTTCTTCTGATTCCTCTTCAGACCAGGGATATTCTTTACCCCCCTATGAGGACTCTGATGCTGAAGAATCAATTCCTTCAGCCTCTCTTCCTGAGGATTACTCTTTTGGGGAAACTTTACATACCATGAGGGAGCATCTCCATTGGGAGGGCCAGGATTACTCAGAATCCAAGAAAAGGCTCAGAATTTCTTTTATTGCCTCAGCACAGGCCCCTTGCTATTCGCCAGTGTTGGATATTGTGGATGATGTGTTCTCTGAATCCAGTTTAAATCCCGATTCTTTGCCCTCTGCTCCAATCAAGCCAGACAGGTACTACAGAGTCCCTGACTCTCACAAATTTCTTTATAAAAACCCTGTTGCTGACCCAGAAACTATTTCCCAGGGGTCCCAAGGGGGTAAAGGCTTCCACGGCTAAAAATCCAGTACCCTCTGACGGATTCTAGAGCATTAGACAGATGGGGGAAGAAAGTTTACACTTCTGCAGCTTTAGCACTGACAGCTTTAAATTGTTTCACATGCTTAAATACCAACAATATTTAATGTCTCTGTTAAAACAGAAAATGCTTACAAGTTCAGAACATCCTGACTATAAGAAAATGCAGGATTTATTGCATACAGCTGAACAGGTGGGAAAACATACTCTGCAATGTGGTTTTGATTCATTAAAGGTTTCTTGTAGTGCAGCAGTTACAGGATCTGTGATTCGAAGGCATGCCTGGTTAAAAGAACAACGTTTACCTTATGTTAAGGCAAAATTATTGGATGCTCCTTTACAGCAGGATATTTTAGTTGGTGTTAAGGCAGAAAATGTATTAAAGAAAATGGAGGATAAGGCAAAAACTATGCAAACAGTGAAGGATTTCTTACCGGTACAGCCACCTCAATTTAGCACAAATTGGCCTTCAAAGAATTGGTCCTTTCCAGTGTCAGACCACAAAGAGGCAGATACAGACGCCCAAGAGGCAGATCTCAGACCCAAGGCTCTTACAGACCATGACAGTGGGGTGCTTCAACCCCAAAAGGAGGTGAAGAAAAGTCACAACCTTATAGGAAACAGTCCCAATGACTTCCCCCTTCAAATGCCAAGCACTTACCTTTTGGCAGCTCCCTTAGGGGGGAAAACAAGCACTTTTTTCTCAAAATTGGCATATAATCACCCAAGACAAATGGGTTCTGAATATTGTGTCTCAAGTTTACAGGTTCCACTTTCACACTTTACCAAGGCTAAAAGGCATGCCAGACCTGCCACAAAATCAATGGGCAGAGGCACAAAAACAAATTACAGCCCTCATGGACATGAGCTATTCAAAAGGTGCCACAACAGGAACAAGGACAAGGATTTTACTCTAGACTTTTCCTGGTCCCCAGAAAGGACAAAGCCCTGGAGATCCATACTAGACCTTCCTACTCCATACTTACCTGGATGTTCCGAAATTCAAAATGTTGACACTACAGCAGCTTCTACCCATGCTGGGCAAGAAGGCTTGGCTTGTTACTTTGGACCTCAGAGGCATACCTGCATGTTCTTATCAGACAAAATTGCAGAAGATACCTCTGATTCATAGCTGGTTCAATACATTACCAATTCCCTGCACTGCCCTTTGGCTTATCTACTGCACCCAGGGTCTTCACAAAGTGCCTGGCACCAGTAATTGCATTTTGCTGACAAAAAGGAATTAAAATATATCCATACTTGGATGACTGCCTTATTCAAGCAGAGAGTAAGGACATACTTCTAAAGCATCTGGCGTTTGTAAAAAGGTTACTAATTTGCCTGGGGTACACAGTAAATGAAAAGTCAAAACTAGTGCCCTCACAAGAGATAATATTCCTGGGTGCCAGCTTAAATACAACGGCCCAGATGGCTTCTCACGCCAGACAAGCAAGGACAACTGACTCGGTACTTTCAATTGATGGCAACAAAGACCCAACTCCCTGCAAGAAAAATTCTGCAAGCCTTGGGATTCATGGCATCCTGCATACTACTAATTCCATATGCCAGACTGCATATGAGGAAATTACAATGGTACCTAAAGTGTTTGGACTCCACACTGTCAGTTTGGAAGCAGTAATACCACTAATTCCCTGCCTACAACAGGAGTTTCGATGGTGGGCACAGGCATGTCACCTCAACAAGGGACAGACTTTCATTCTACCCAGAGCCAGGCAGACGCTAACAGATGCTTTGGATTATGCCTGGGGAGCACACATGGCAGGAAAATGTATTCAGGGCAAGTGGGCCGCAGACCAAATGCATCTTCACATCGATCAAAGAGATGTTAGCTGGGCAAAATGCCCTAACAGCTTTCAAGGACCTTCTGCATCCAGGACAACTATTATTAAAGACAGACAACACCACAGTTATGTGGTACATAAACAAGCAAGGAGGCACTCATTCTTATTCCCTATGCAGACAAGCCATGACAATTCCTGCCAGGAAAGAAAAATACTCTGGCAGACGACTTAAGCAGAAACATCATGGATCCTCACGAGTGGAAATTAAATCCACAAGTATTCAGCATGATAAAGCAAAAATGGGGGTGCCCAAACCTAGATCTTTTTGCCTCCCCAATGAATTGCCAATTACAAAAATATTGCACAAGGACTTATCACACACAAGCATGGAAAGTGGATGGTCTCTCGTTCAGCTGGAAAAGCCTAAAAGTTTATGCCTTCCCACCACTGTCTCTCCTTTCAAAGGTACTCCTAAAAGCCAGGCAAGAAAAACCACAGATGATCCTGATTGCCCCAGACTGGCCACGCCGGCACTGGTACCCAATCTTAAAGAACTTAGCTCAAGGCCCACCATGGATTTTACCTCAAACTCCACACCTTGTGACTCAACAAAACAATCAGATCCTGCACAGTCAGCTCAAAACCTTAAACCTGGCTGCATGGCAGATTCCTTGGTCAAGCAGACAACATCTCTCTCTAAAGCTGTTATGGATGTCATTTTGGAGGCCAGGAGGCCTAGCACCAGGAAATCTTCAGAGAAGTGGAAGATATTCTGTGCCTGGAACCGGGCTCAAAGCTTTGACCCTCTTGTCCCAAATATTCCTCGGATATTACAATACTTAACTGAGATGCTGGACAAAGGACTATCCTTCTCATCCATTAAGATCCACGCCTCTGCCATCTCAGTTCATTACAACACAGATCCTCCTATTTTCTCTCATCCATTCCTGAAACAGTACCTCAGAGGGGCTAAAAACATAAGACCGCCCCGGAGAGCACCAACACCAACTTGGGACCTCAATTTTGTCTTGGAAAAACTAACTTTACCTCCTTTTGAGCCAGCCAATTCAGCAGAATTAAAATGTGTCATGGAAAACTGCTCTGCTTCTAGAAATAACCTCAGCATGAAGAGTCCGAGTTACAGGCACTAATGGCAGTGGAGCCTTTCATCATTTTCCACCAAGACAGGGTTTCTTTAAAAACAAACCCTTCATTTATGCCAAAGGTAGTATCCAGTGTGGCTCTTAACCAATCTATTCACTTGCCAACTTTTTGCCCAAATCCCCAGAATAAAGGGGAGAGACTTGTGCATTCATTGGACATGCACAGACAGTTGCATTTCTACTTGGACAAAACAAAAGCTTTCAGAAAAACTGAGCAATTGTTTGTAGCATATGCTGCAGGATCACAGGGAAAGGCTATTTCAAAGCAGACCATTTCAAAGTGGATAGGACACTGTATCCATTTCTGCTACACACAGCATGGGAAACCTGTACCTAGTAACATTAGGCCACATTCCACCAGGGCAACAGCCACTTCAACTGCCTACCTTAGAGGAGTACCTGCCAAAGACATCTTGGAAGCTGCAACTTGAGTTCAGTACACAAATTTACCAAGCATTACCACTTGCCTCTTTATTCTAGATCCAGAGCTGGCTTTGCTGCTGCAGGGCCTCATAGCCACCCCTAATCCTCTATAGAACCAGCCACCCTACCTCAGCTTTGGGATTCAACCCAAGTGTAATGACTACAGCAATGAAACATGATGAACATAGTACAGTTTTGTAGCTACCATAAATGTAGATGTTTGAGTGTCTTCACTGCTGCAGTCCAGGTTACCCTCCCTCCATCCCCTCTTTCTTAGCTGGGACTTATACAATTTTCTACCCTATACTACCTATGTGGTGTATTTGCTGATAACTGAAATTTTGGTTTTACTTTTTATGTAGGTTTTATTAGCAATATGTATTGCCTACCTATTTGGGGGCACCTGACATCTGGGGCAAGAAAAACTGAAGAAAATGGCATCTGCTGCATCTTGTATATCCCTGGTGCACTGACGTCAGGGAAGAGGTGACAGCAACTGACGCCGGACCAAGACTTTGGAACTCTGGTCAACTGCAGGACCGCCTGACAGCAGGATAACCCAAGTGTAATGACTGCAGCAGTGAAGACACTCTAACATCTACATTTATGGTAGGTACAAAACTGTACTTTTTCTGTAGTCTGCAGCAAATTTTATTACAAAGTAACCAGAATTCAGCACAGGCTATTCAGACAATACATCAGAAAATAAACACCGGTATAGTAAAGTGAAATGTAACAAAAGTAAGATTATCAGGATAAGTTTCTTGAGCAATAACCCATGACTGGATATAGGTAATGCTGGATTTGCCCATGGTGGGTGTGGCTTCATCACAAATGCAAAACTCTGAGTGATCAAACAAAGCCAACCATGGGGTAATTCCAGCATCACCCACACTCAGGAGTGGGCTATTGCTATTATACAATGACATTAAGAAAAAAATTGCTTACCTTTCTTGCATGTCTTTGTATAATGGCACTGATTCCTCCATATTCTTCCATCTTTTCTGATGTGTACAGGGTATGGGACTTGCTTTCCTGTGCTTGCACAATACATTACTGCTATTCAAGAGAAGCAACAGAGAAGAGAGAATCCCTATTGCTGTTTTTATGGCTATTTAGTGCAAGAAACTTCAAAGCCTGAAGCAATGGGAAAGGTCCAAAAATAGGGACAGACTGTATTGCTCTTACAAAGTTCTAGGAACTAGAGCTTTTATTTAGCATGCTTTTACTGAAGGATATGAAGCTTAAACCTCAATTGCTTGCCATTATTTAACTTCCATCCCCAGTGGCTTGCCAGAAAGCTATTTTCTGATGAAGAAAATGCCAAAACTGAGAAAAATCTGAACATTCTGTGAATAGAGGTATGAGT
Source organism: Protopterus annectens (assembly GCF_019279795.1). Classification (NCBI taxonomy): domain Eukaryota; kingdom Metazoa; phylum Chordata; order Ceratodontiformes; family Protopteridae; genus Protopterus; species Protopterus annectens. Next base: position 566,721,200 of record NC_056749.1, read on the forward strand.
TTATTGAAATTTAAGGAGGGACAGCATAGAAATGCAAGGAAAATTTGGCTACGTTTCTCTACTTTTGCAGAACATACCAAATTTTTCTCATTTTGCTCTGCCCTCCATAGCATATTCAACAAGTCTGGATGCTCAGTTGTACTCTAGAAGCCTAACTTTTATGTTGGACTGCCCAACCATCATGCCTACTGTAAAGTGCATGTTTTTGAATGGCAGTGAGTTGTATAATTGGTAATGTTCATCATACAGTGTAATAAAACAGATGTAAAGCAATAAATAGTTTAGTTTACCAGTGGTATGATTACTTTTAGAGGGGAAACTACATAAGTGTGACTCTACTCAGTCAGCTCAGAACAGAAAATATAGGTTCATAGATTCATAGGTTCATACTAGGCTATCTGCCCTAGGACATTTATAAGCCTAGCCAGAATGTGTTTGGCTTTCGCCACCCATTTTAAATTTATTTTGCTATGCCCTTTTTCGAGGTTAGTATACTGTGCCTCTGTCTAACAGTGATACAGAAGTGATACCCGGGGTAAACCTACGATCTCCCATCCATTCATCAAGATTCCTCTTGAAGAGAGTCAATGAGGGACTCTGCCTAACCTGGACTGGGATTTTATTCCAGAGTGAAGGGAGCCTCTGGGTTATGAATCTGTCCCTCCAGCATGTCCTATTTATTTCAGTGCTGAGGTTCAAGTCTCTCGAGCACGTAGCACGATGGGATTTGGATTTTCTGAGGTGCAGCATGTCCATTAATTCCGGGTTAGACATGGCTTTATACGTCAGGCACAGATCGCCTCTGAACAGGTGGTATGCCACTGAGTAGAGCTGGAGTTTCTTTAACCGGGCAGCATATGGCATCTGTTTGAGCCCTTTGATCCTCTTGGTGAGGTACTTTTGGAGTCTTTCCAGTTGCTGCAGGTGTCTGGTAAGGTACATCCCAAAAGGGGCATTTTACTCAATTATGGGCCTGATGAGGGATGAGTAGAGGCACGATGACCTCCCCTGATCTAGATGTGAATCCCTTCATGATTAGGTGGGCTATATAAAATGTTTTTCTAACCACTTTGGCCACGTGGTTGTCAAATGAGAGATTGCTATCAACTTGGGTCCCCAATTACTTCTGTACTTAATGGATTACCACCTATGTGGTAATTTGTGGACACTTTGTTTTTGCCAAAGGGGATGACTATACACTTTTTGGCATTTAGCTTGAGGCCATGGCTCTGGCACCAGTTGTCTTTTTCTATGAGGCTCTTTAGGAGGATGCTTGTGTTGACTGGAGAGTCTATTATGGTGCCCAGTTTGCAGTCATCTGTGAACTTGGTCAGCCACAGTCCTTCCGTGTTGGCCTGATGTGCCATACTGATGTGCCTAATGGCTTTTTAAGCTGTTAATTCTGCACATGAGCACTCTTTGATGTCCATGCCTCTCAGCTGTCCTTAGTTTTGGTAGAAGTCCCTGATTTTTGCCTCTTACATTTGCCCTGTTCATCATAAACATTTTAGAATTTCCAGTAGACCACAGAGGATTGCAGTCTGTCATTAATGCCAGACAGAATTTCATAGTTCAGAAAATGCATGTTGATGCAAAACCTTTTAAGTTTGAGTGAATTAGAGTAATATTTGAAAACTGACTCCAGTATGATCTTTCATCCTCCCATTATTTTTGGATTTGTTCAAAATACTTAAAGAAGTTGAGAGGTATGCTGCTGTCAAACTGTGCTAAAGTGCTTTACCAGCTTTTAAGCCGCCGTGGTACAGCGGTAATGTTACCTCACAGCAAGACGTTCTCCCGTTCAATTCTCTGCTTGGTTTGGAGTGCCTTCTGTGTGTAGCCTGTATGTCCTCCCCGCGGTTGGGTAGCGTTCAAAAGACATGCGTGCATGGGTGTGCCTTCGTTGAAGGTTGGGCGTCGTGCTGGCACCTCTGCGTTTTGTAAAAATGTACTGCTGATCATTAGCGAACCGGAGTTCTGCTGTGGTGACCCCTTGCCGGGAAAAAGCTGAAAAACAAACTTGTATCACATGGAGCAAATGAAGCTCTGTCCACTGCAAAGAATTTAGATAGTCACTGGTCATCTTGTGTTTTTTTTTGGTATAGCAAGTAGTGCATTGATCAAAATTGATTTCAGGAACAGCTTGTGTGAAATATTTTCAGTTGATGCAAAATATATAGAATGCAGAATGCTAGGATAATTACAGAGACTGACATTGCAAGAAATATGAAGTTAATAGAAGATATTACAGCAGACATCCAAGATTCAATAAAAAATTACCAGCATTTGCATTATGTACAATGCATCTCGCAAGATATTGGAGAAAGAGAGAAGTAGAGGAAGGAATGTCACAGACGTTGGGCGATAGTCATTGGGGAAGCAGGTACATTGGCCTTTAACTGGTACAATTTAGTAGTTATTTTGGTTTATTGAGAGATTGCCAAAGTGAGGCAGTACTGGAAAAAGAATGTTTAATACAGTGGAGATTAGCTGTAGGAGCTGACAGTGGATCCGTTTGTGAATAGTGCCTTGGGTTACAAGAGTTTTATTTCATGGAGTTTGATATAGGTTAAAAAGTTATGAGCTTTAGTTTAAAATTTAGACATCCTTTTATTAATTTGCTGTCAAGTGACCTATGCTACATACTCACTTTGTACTGAAATGTGTTGCAGAGTACAGAACATGTGCCTACCCACTATTGCATCATCAGAAGCTGGGGCCAAAATGATGCAGATTCAGGAAGTAATTGGACAGTTCAGCACATAGAAAATGCAAACGACTTTAAACTTGGTTACTTCACTGGAACTACATTTATTATGAAAAACTGCATATTTTGACATCAGAAAGCCCACTTTACATGAAGAGCATACAGCAGAAAGATGACAAAGAAAACACTTTAAATTGTTTATTTTACTGTTTACTTTTACTTTTTACTTAAGGTTTTCAACAAATTTTCTATGAACTTGTGTTAATCTACTGTTACACAGGTGGCTGTATATAGTCACACTTCAGAATCGGACCAGCACAAAAATTTTACAATGCAGCACCTCTTAGGGGTGATCAAAATGTCAAATGCTAGAAGGATGATGTAAAATAGACAAATTAGGGTACAGCAGAACCTGGCTTTTTACTCTAAAACATGTATTTTTTTAAGGTAAACTTACACCATTTCCTACCCTCTCAATTAAAAAAAAAAAAAATGAAAATGAGTAAACTGAACCTGCCCTCTTATGCTCCGCTAAACCCTAGTTAAATCTGGTCTCAGTGTCGAGAAGCGTTTAGGATGTAAACTCCAACAAATTTCCACACAAAGCAAAATTATTTGGATCTTCTTTCTCCCATTATATGCATACATCTAAACTGATGTTGGTCCTCTCTTTATTAAAAAAAAAAAATAAAGTTCAAAAACGTCTGTCGCCCTTAGTGGTGTACCAAGTTGGTAGGAATACCTGATGGATAATTGAGCAGGTCGAAAGATAAATTAAATTGCAACAAGTGGTCAGCACTTGCCTTGCTCGACTGATAAGTGATCCCTTGGTGTAGTATCAGTGAAAATTATGGAGTTATTTCTGCCTTGGAGTGTTTTGTACATGATATCTGGTTCCTGTGGATATCCATAGATTTCAATGCTGAAATTAGATTGAGAAGCTACATTTCCAGGTTGAAAGAGTTGTCCTTGGTCCTTGTAGTTAAAATGCTTTATTAGATTGCTCAGGCAGATGTATGATGCTCTGTGTGATAACAGCTTAGTGCTGCTGCTTTTATATGAAAGTGAAGGGGAATGTTTAATTCAGATGGTCTGCCCTGACGGGCATGCAAAACTATTGACTGATTAACATTTGTTTTTGGCACCAAATTTTAATGGCCCCGTTAGCTGCTTTGTCTGTGCTGCGGTTACCATACTAGGGGCTTTTGTATGATTTTTTCTCCTGTTAAGACGGGAGAAAGATATTTTTCCAAACCTGTATTTGCAGTGGCTGCAATCAGGAGGCAAGCAGGGATAAGTACCTGGGGTGATTTAGATGGGTGGGGTGTGGCTTTTGTTCTAGATGGTCTGTTTGCTTCTGTGGATTGTAAAAGCTGGTTGAGGTGGTAGTATTTTATCGAGGGTATTCACTTATGATGCACCAGTTGTCAATCATCACTTTTTAAACTCATGTTTATACAAAGGTTAAGGTCATGCTGGTACTTCATTTTTTTTTTTTGTTCAATTCTTCAGATGTGATGTGAAGTAAAGTGGTTTTGTTTTCTTGTGATGGTGGATTTGAAGATCTGAAGTATTAGTGTTTTGTTATAACCTCTAGCTAGAAAGCCTTTTTTCCAAGTTTGATGATCTTGGTGAATGTGGAGAGTTCTTTGGAAACTCTAGCTATCCTGAGCCCTTGTGACTTGTTCTAAAGGGGTGCATGCTGTTTCTGTGGAGAAGTTCACCCTGGTGGGTTTGCAGCTACAAGCATCTGGTGGGTTTCCAACTACAAGTGTTTGGGAGTTTTCCCAAACCCTGGCTGGTAATTGATTTTGGATATCTACGGTCCTCCGACATTGGAACTCAGCCACCTCCTACTGTTCCTAATACGGACAATCTTTTATGTTTACCCTTGCAGGTTCTGATTTTTTTTTTTACCCTTGCTGACTCTGGTTATTTTACTTTTTATAATCTTCCTGAAACTAATATATTTTAATTATGCATTAATTGCTTTAACCATTAAACTGACTGGGAATTAAAAACTGGCACTTGGACTCTTTCAAAGACCTTTTTTCATTCTTTTAGGATTTCACTTCATGCATTGTTTGTATATGGATATTGGACTTCTTTTGGTTTAAACCTACATTTCTCCACTTTGTCATTTTTTGAAGAATCCATGTGACCCTTACCACATAACCTCACCTTTATGACTTAATCCACTGTCACATCTGGGCTGGACTGATGAGCCCCCACCCCCAGTGCCAGGTATCTTGCTTTTTTCAAATATTCTGTTTGACTGTAAGACTTGCAATTTTCTGATTTAAGCTTTGCATTTTACTTTTCTTTGATGGTTAACTTCTCAGTTTGGCTTAAGAATTTTGGGTATCCTTGCTACCACTTACCTGAGTCTGCACTGCATGACTGACTCCCCCCACCCCTACGCGCGCACACACATTCATTAAACACTCATAAGAGGTGATTAAGACTTCAGAATCAACGATCAGCCAGGACCCATTTAAAGCATTTGCCTCAAGGTAAAAACTATTTTTAGGATGACCCCATAATTAATGCACCATTCACTAACTTGGTGCAGTTCCCCAACTCTTAGCATCACCGTATTGCATGTCACTACCTTGAGATGGTGTTTTTTTCTGCAGATATTCCCTAACTCAAGTAAAATCCTTTTCTGTCCCTTAAGTGATCGTCCCCACATCTTTTTTCAGGATGAAAATGTCCTAGTCCACCTGCTTCTGGCCCGAGTCTTGGACACACTTTACACATGCACACACAATTTTCCAATAAGTATAGCAAGCATTCCTATGATAGGGCTGACCTGATCACTTTGGACACACTTGCTAATACGGCACTGTCCTCCTAACACTAGATGCTTGCACGGTCTGGTATAATTAGATGCCAATATACAGCTTGGTTACCCCTGCAAGCCTATGTAATTAATTACAAAAATGTCCTACTCCTCCACTGTGACATAGGTCCCAGCCACCCTCTACACAACCTCCCACCACCATGCACATACATTTTAGAGAAACAGGCCTTCCTACATTGATGGCTGCTCTGGACAACTAAGTAGGTACTTTCTCCCCAGCACTAGACATGCATACAACCTTTTAAGATTCTAATATACAGTTCAGCTAACCCTGAAAGCTACCATAACCACTCTTAGAACCCTAACCAGGGGTGTCATCTGCCCATTCACTAATTATAATCGGGCAGATGTGATGGAGTATTAATGAAAGTGCATACAGAGCCTTAATGATCCTCATTTATTAATCCTGTAATGTCTCTTGTTCTGTATCTTCTCTGTGTACACTTCCAGCACAGCTAAGTGACAACCTGTGAGCTAAGTAATATATGCATAAACAATGTTTTTATTTAAAAAATACTATTGGGATGTTTATACTTTTTTTTTTTTTTTTTTACTGGGAAGTGAACATGGACATAGCCACCATTAAAATTTGGTGTCAAAAAAAGACTAAATGTAATCTGGCAATCATTTTGCACACCCATCTGGGTAGACCATCTGAATTAAACATTCTCCCTCACTTTTCAAAGCAAGAAGCCCTAATCTGTTGTCACACAGCATCACTCATCTGCCTGAGCAAATTTAATAAAGCATCTAAATTACAAAGGCCTCTTGACTCTCTTCATCCTGGAAATCTAGCTACTTAACTCATGATCTAATTTCAGCATTTAAATCCACAGTGATCCTCTGGAACCAGATGATATGTACAGAACACCCCGGGGCAGAACTAACTCCAGGAATCTAAATAACAGAACACCTTATGGCAGAAATAACTCTAGGATTTTCACTGGTGCTACACCAAGGGATTGCTCATCTGTTGAGCAGGGCACGTATTGACCACTTTTCCTGTGATTTAGTCTGTCCTCTATTGGAAAGTCTGTTGCAACAAATACATTTTTGGCTTACAAATTTTGGTGCATAAGTGCATTTGGGCAGGAAGTTTTGTCCCTTCAGTAATTATTGTACAATACTGTGTGTAGCAGACCTGGAGTTTTCATATGAAAGTAACAGTTTTATAAAGCAATGGTGTGATTTGAAGGGTAAAGTGCTTGTGCTTCAAGGAAGTTAAATGAAAAACTCTTGTTTTTGTAGGGCTGACATCTACAATAAAATGGTTGAGTAGGGGATCCCATTTTGGCGTGCAGCAAAATGGGATACAAAGGTGTCCCTCTTTCCTATAAAAACAAAATTGACTACGATTTGGTCTCTGATCATATTTACCATTTAGGTTTTGAGACATGGATGTGAAGAAATTTACATCAAAAATTAAGCATGAGAGGTAACTAGACTTCCATATTAATCACAAGCTGGTTTATGAATGGAGAGCTGTTCATAATTTTATAGTGCATGGAGCTCCATTTGATCAAATGTAGTACAAAAGCTAGGAAAGTGTAGGACCATGGTTTTATGGCACTTTTACTGCTGCCGCATTGTGCTCACCACAGAAGAACAGAAGTGCTAAAATTTAAATAAAAAATGTTAGTGTGTATGTAGTTGCACTTACCTGATGAACGTCCTGAGTGGTTGCCATATTGCTAAAGTCGAAATTCTTCTATAGTTGCATAAAACAAATTTTGCAATTGTTTCTTTTAAGACATTTCCTGTGACCTTGCAGAAAGCTGTGTCATTCCATGTTATAACCCCTAGCATAGTAATGCTGTAAGGTGGGGTTTCCTGCCATTTTGTTTTGTTAGACACTACCATTGCTAATTAAATAAAAAAAAAACTAGATTAAAAACAAATGCTCTGAAATACTTTCATTTTACATTGATTTGCATTAATTTGCTGTAAGCTGAAGATTCAAGACAATTGGTATAAAGTACAGTAAAAGAATCAACTTGTCACTTCAATATATTGCTGTAGCCCAGAGCAATGAGTGGTTAAATACAGAGGGGAAAACATGTACTCATGTCCTCTCTTAAGGCTGCATGTAGTTTTTGAAGGGGGAAATGAGCATGTTGATGGAAAAATGGTGGCAAATTAAAATTCATTACTTCATTCTTATTTTCATGGGGAAAAGTCTGCCCCGTTTCAGCTTTTGCCCCCTACTGCATGTCCCAACAGACTGCCCATCAGAACAGCAGCTTCAGCAAATGGAAAATTTCAGCTGTGATAGTGCCATATTCTTCTAGTCTTGGCAAAGTAATAAACTGAATGTAGAGGTCTCATTTTCACCGGTATTCACGTGATTTTTAAAACATTTTGTTCAGCCTTTTTCTTTGGAAAGTTGAATGAAGTGTTCACTAACTTTTACAGCTGTTTACACTTTCTGCTGCTTTTCTTTAGAGTGCTGTTAATCATCTAGTATGAGACTATAGTTCAACGGTGGTTAAGGTGGCCTTCCTTATAAAGTTACTAACAAGCCTGTCCCCCCCGCCCCCCGGATTCTGGAACATAATCACTGTTCTACATCAACAGAATGGTTTGGAGGGACAGGTATATCGCGCTGAGGATACTGCTGATGTGGGACAGATTCCCCACTGACTTAAAATAGTTTATCCCTGTCCAAATGACAAACTTACGACTCTGGATGGGAAAACAGAAAATTTAGCCCAGGACTCCCCCCCCCCCCCCCGTACTACTAATGGACAGAGGCAGCTCCTAAATGCTTTAATTCCATGCATGGGTACCCCCTCTGTCTATGGTATAATCCCAGTTATTCTCATTAGGGGTAATGCATAATTATTAGTAGCGTTGTTGCCTCACAGTAAGACGCTGTCCTGGTTCGATTCTCAGCTAGAGTGTCTTCTGCATGGAGATGTGCGTGAATGGGCGTACCTTTGTTGAGGGTTGTGCGTCCGGCCTGGCAAGCAGATATGTAGAACTCAACTGCCAATCATTAGCGGACCGGAATTCTGCTGTGGCGACCCCTAACCGGGAAAAGCCGAAAGACGCAAACAATTGACCATGGAATGAGTAAGGCTAATCTATAGCCAAATGGGATGAGTTTTTCACATAAAAAGGGAAACTGGTGTGGGGTTAAAATGACCCGCAAGGGCAGCTAGCCTAGTATTTGTCAATGAACCTATGCATTAGCTGTCTCTCAGTCACTTGCCTTCAGCAAGCTGCCATTATATTGTGATGTTTTCCACTGACTAGTTCAGCATGGCTGGTCTACAATTCTGCAGGTTATTTCTGTCCACATGTTATGTAATAAGTTTCCTATCTTCAGTCTCCTGAAGACTGAGACTTTAGTAAACTAACTTAGTCAGTGACACTGTCTGTAGACTCTAATTTCATTGGCATTTGGAACACAATGCATCAGGAAAACTCTGCTTTTACCTGAGGTTTCATACTTGTACAGAACTGGTATTAAAATAAACCAAATGCATTTTTTTCAGAAGAGAACTGTGGTTGGCCGAATTTTTTTTTTTTTTTTTTTTTTAAGGAAGGTTGTATTAAAGTTAAATGCATTTTCTCACACACATTGGTTATACTATAACATGCATAGAATGTAGAAAAGTACTAGTATTAACTGCTTTCCATGGAAATGCAGCAGAACTGTTAGAAACTGAAACTAGCTTTGGCTTCTCAAATGTGTACACGGTTACAGTGCCTTCAGCTCAGAAATGCATTACCTTATTTGGACAATGTTTTGTTAGTCTCTATCTTCTCACCAGGGTTAAGAAGCTTAAATAAACAAGACGATATTGAAATTAAATACAAACAGGAGAGCTAGAACATAAGCCTCTAAAAATAGAGCATGTACATTGGATTGCAGTTCTAGAATTTGTTTGGCTAGGTTGTACAACTACAACTACATTATGGATTTCTATCAGAAGATGGAAATCACGGACATCTCTAGTTATTGGTAGTGACTGGTGCAGATAAGCTCTCTGTTTTATATACTGGTCTCTCTCAAACACGTTTTGCATTTTCTTTCTACATGTTTACAGTGGCTTGTATATTTGATATTAGTATGCATTGCTTAATTTTATTTCCGGTAGAGTTTATTCATTTTAAGTGCTTATGGTTAGTGGCTTACTTGACTTTAAGGGTATGTGTATTGAAATTATGTAAAGTAAACGGTTGACTTCAACCTTTCAGAGAGTTGCTGCTAAGTTCTTGTTACTATATCAATATTAAACAGATCTCGTATTTTAAGAGTCAGATATGTAGATGGCTGTTTTGGTGATTGGTACGGACTCCCAGTCTGACAGCACCCCTCCCCCCAACTTTAAGCTGAGAAGCAAAAAAGTCTCTTCCCTTCCGCCACCCCCATGTAGCACTCCTTATGTAAGGAGTAAGTAGGATCTGTTCCATCTAAGCTCTTCAAGTCGTTTGAGGAGCAAAAATCTGGCACTCCATAAAAGAGCAAGCCATGATTGTTTTTTAAAATGTACTCCGTTATGAGGACCCCAAAAAAAAAAAAAAAAAAAAAACTTCTGCCTTTTATTTTTAAACTAAACTTGTTGCAAACTGCTTCTTACATTTGTAAAGGCAGCTGCTACAGTTTATACCACACACGGAGCACTAGTGTTTCAGTTTAGACTGCAATCCAACATTCATTTCTAAAAGCCAGTGATGCACTTAAGACTGATTGGCACATGCTGATCACAGCGTGGTATTGCTCATTTACCTTTGGTTCACCTGAATCGTAAGTGAAGGGGCTCTTGGGCCATTCCATCCAGTCTCTTATTAGAAAACAACTTTGCATTGTTTTACTTCTGTGACTAATTTTAATTTCTGCCATACCCTCCATTCCCATATCAGCTAAGGTTATTTGCCTTGCTTTGTATTTGCCAGCGGTCTCACTTTCTCTAGTTTGTACTTGCCAGCTTTGTCATGTATCTGTATTTCATTGGCTAGACATCTTTAAGCACTTTTCACAACGGCCAGTATTTTTCACTGACAAATGTTTTATGTATGGTCTGAATAGCTATATCATCCTATGGGTATATTTTGCTTTCAGAATGCTTTAATTCTGAACATTTGTTTGTTTCTACTGGCTGTCCTGACTGATGCAGAGTAGTGGAACTGCAATGATGTAGGTCATCAAAAAAACACCATTAAGTAATGCATGTAGACCATCTGTATTAGTGGTTATGCACACTTGACAAAATATCTCCATGTATTGATTTTTTTTTTTTATGGTTTTTCACACATTTGAAGAACTTAAATTCCTCTTCTGTATAACACATTTAAAACACTGAATTGAGGGTTCTATTGGTCAAGGAAGGAACATTTTGTACCTAAAAGATCTTGATTTATAGATGTTCCATGAATTCTCTTTCATTGCATCACATAAATGCAATTTATTTTATAGTGTTTGTCACAGGTTTGGATTTTGATGAGAATCTAAATTTCTCTTGGTTTAGACTATGGGTTTTGGTGTGAAGTCAGAATTTGCAATGCTTTTCTCTTGTTTGAATTGTGTTTCCCAGTTTTGTCCGATATGTAAGACTGCTGATAGGGAGTGTTGCTGTGATCTTTGCTCATACTCTTTGGCTGTTTGAATGTAGGGTTAGTATATGTGCATTAGGGGCTAAAGGGGGCTTTACCACTGGAAAAAAAGTTGTGTGATAGTGTTTGCCCCTTCTTTTATTTCAGTGCATTTTATTTATTTTGGATTTGACTGTTTGTCGTTCATTATACATGTGCAAGATTATATGTATAGAACATATTTTCCTGTTGTACTACCCAGAAATAGAAACACACCTGTGAAAGCAACATATTCCCTATGTACTTTACCTGAAATAAAAATGGTAATTTTAATTCTACGTAGTATCATGGGAACAATGGCAACTTGTTAAAGGAAAAAAAATCTTCAAAAGCTACAGGATTTTGAGTACCGTAGTCAGTGAGCCAAAAGTGTGGTGTTTTTGCACAAACACAGAGGGGAATCCCCAGACTTGTGCATATGTGTACATACCAATTCCATAGTCCCACAACAGTTTGAAAAGAACAAAATCTAACTGAATCCAGATTCAGTGTGAAAGCACCTTCTACCATTGGGATCAGTGTCTGCTCGTGGCATCGGACTGCAGCCTCCCCAGCTGTGTGAAGAAAAGAACATTTAAGTTTGTAAAATAAAATATTTAAATTAAACTAGCTATTGTAAAAGAATCTGACTAGCAAAGTCCCGGAACTCGAACTGCGCATGCTTGTTGCTCAGCGAGTTCCGGGCTTTTTTTTAGTTTCTGTAAATCTGGACTGTCAGCTGTCCAGATTATCTGCCCAGAAGTCTGTGCAGTAACCGCACAGTAAAGTGTTCAGGGGTCGGACTGCCACGTCTGCAGTCACGTACGTGATGTGAATGGCAGGATCGCTACTGATTTGGTCCTTGCTCTCGAAAGAGTGAAAACCAAATCAGTTGTAGCAGGCAGTGAAGGTTACTTACTACGGGTGTGCTACCATTACAAATGGCTTTCCAATACCTATGGGCTATGGGGAGAGAGGAAAGATATCTGAATCCTCCCGAGTCCTGATCTAGCTACTTCATTTGTTTGTGACGGAAACGGACAGTCTGTCACTCATTTGATTTTTTTAAGCTTGAGGTATATCAAGTGTCTGACTCGCAGGCATAATTTGTTTTCAGAAAACTTTACATGCCTATCACCTATTATCTTTCGCAGTAGGACGCGTTGTGCTGCACAGTTTACAGAAAACCTTACATGCCTGTGGCCCATTGTTTTTCAAAGCGGGACATATTTGTGCACACAGCATTCAGAAAACTTTTCATGCTTGTGGCCCATTACACATTCCTTTACAGCAGGACACATTTGCATGTCATCAGGACTGTGTGCTCTCTAACGGACATAACTGCTATGTATAGTTCAACAGTCCTGTTGGTCTACTGGGGGTGATGTTCCAGCCACATTTGCTAGCTGCAGCTATTGCAGTGTAACTATATGCTATTAACAGAGGCAATGAGTTACACTGATGCTTTACTGTGCTTTTGGGCTGCCACAAGTTTTATTTTGAGTGATTTATTTTAGCTCTGGTATGTTTTTTTTTTGGGGGGGTATCCTGTCTGTCTCTTGAATGTAATGTATACAGTTATTACTTTATAGTTCATTTAGTTGGAAATGTGTTTCTACATTTTTAAAATAAATGCAGATTTGGGTTTGAAGGTTTGTTTTAGGAGAGCTAGGGTTTTGGGGTGAATGTTAATGTCCCTTATTTCTGTCTGAAGAGTATAAACATTTTCTTAACTTTTAGGAACTAGCTCAAATATGTTGAACATGGAGGGGGATTTTAGTAGCTCTAATGAATGCCCAGGGGTATAGATAAACTGCTAGCAATGCTGAGGACAGTAGATAAAACTGATGATGATACACCAAGAGTTTAGATAAAAATTTATTGACACAGTGAGTCAGACAAATGTTTTTATCATGCTCTGTCTTCTATTAAATTGCAAGTTTAGGCTGCTAACCTACATTGTTTAATAACTAATTAGTAACTCTTTAACTAATTAGTAACTCTTTATATCCCTAAAAATGAATAAATGAATGTGTGAGCTTTCAAGCTGTGCATACTACACCTGGCTGTAGAAACAAGAGCTGTTTCCAGATTAGTGAGCAGCAGATTACACCTGCTGTGCTCACTCTACCACTGGCAATGGGAGTAGTTCTTGTAGTTTGGCATATAGGGGATTTGGGGATATATGATTAGCTGGCAGACCTCTGGAATAGTGCAGGAGTGCCATGTATAATAGCTTTTGTACATTGACCTGCTATTGTGAACTGTTAACACTGGCACCCTTTCTCTCCTGCTGCTGTGTTGCACACATTCTGTGTACCAGTTGCAGAGTTGGTATTAAGTAACATACCTGCACTCTCAAGTAGGTGTAGATTTTTTTCCATGCAGGAATACATACTCAGTATGCAATATACCATGTTTGTTAATCACACTGAAAGTATTGTCAAATTTGTTGTCCTTTTTAACCAAACGATTCAAAAGATTATGCTTATTTTTATGATTTCATTGGTGTGTTGGATTCGCATACTTTTATTTGCCATGCAACAAATATGGTGTATATTTTACTTTAACAGGGAAATGAACTGTACCACAGAGATCTTTTTTTGTATTTACAACCTAGATATAGTAAGATGAAAAATGCCTACAGTAAAGCAAGCCAGAGATGCAAACCAAGACAATATTAGGAGGAAGAGAACTTAAGGCACAATAAAGCATTAAAACACACAAAATGCTACTTTTCTGAGAAAAGAAAAGCTGTTGAGTTTAGCTTGCAAGGACCTTAACTATTGTTTTTACAAGTTGTCATATGTTGGGTAACTGCACCAAGATATCTCTATCTAGCTTTAGGCACGTGAGTAGGGGCAGCTCACATTTATATCTGAACAGTTCCATTCCAGTTCTTGCTAGGCATTTTTGTGAATGATTAGCTAGTACATAGTGATGTAGATTTTGGATAGTTTGCCAATCAGTATTAAATGTACAGGCACCTTTGAGTAGTTTGAAAAACTAGTTGACTTTAAACTTATGACTACATATGTTTGTAATAGATTGACAGTTTAGCATACAATACTCATGGATGGATATTTACTGGATGATAGATGTAGCCGCAGTGGTGCAGCGGTAGCGTTGTCGACTCACAGCAAGAGGTTCTCCCGTTTGATTCTCGGCTGGAGCACCTTCTGTGTGGAGTCTGCATGTCTTCCCTGTGGTTGTGGCATTCAAAAGACATGCGTGAATGGACGTGCCTTCGTTGAAGGTTGGGCATCGGGCTGGCACCTCAGCACCGTAAAATCTACTGCCAGTCATTAGCGGCCTGGAGTTCTGTTGTGGCGACCCCTAACTGGGAAAAGCTGAAAGAAGAACAAAGATAGTGTTCTGGTTAGATTATGTTTATGGTTAGATAGCTGTGTTTGTTCTTAATTTTACTCTGTGTATGGGAAGTCTATCAGCGAGACAGGGTAACCTCAGGGAGACAAACCTGTCTCTTCAGGTTTTGTTGATGGTTCTTATAGACCTGAAGGCTTTATTGCATTAGGTAGTCGAAAGTGATTTTAGTTGTCTTTGTGTGTTTTATGCTTTCCTTAATACCTGATTTTGGAATGTGGGTTGCAAATGGCTAGTATTTTCCTTAACTAGGATTTAGTTTGATCGAATCAGTAGTAGTGTGTGGGGGTGGGTACTTGTTCTAAAATGCACTTTTATGGCCCTGTTTATACTGTTTGCCTTGAAAAGGCTGGTTTAAAATTAAAATGTACGTTTTCCACACCTACTTATAAGTATATAAAAGCTGATGTGTTTAACATTGTTAAAATATTTCTATTTTTTGTAAATGAGGATTGCTTGTGTGATGAATAAAGGCTTGTTGCTTTGGAACACTGCCTGGATTTCATGAGTTTTGGAAATTGTTGTGATTGAGCTCAATGAAGATTTAAGACCACTAGTTTTTGTGTTTAGTTTAGCATACAGTGCTACATGGACAATAATGGTGCCTCTAAGGCAAAGCGTCCAGTAGCAGGAGAGCAAGATAACAGGGACTGTCAGTAGTAAGGCAAGGCATATTTCATTTGTTTGCTGTCCAGCTTTAGTACAGCTGAGCACTGACTGACTCTGCACTCCCTCTGAATTAATAAAGTAAATAAAAATGTAAATGTAACAAATGTTTAAGATTAATTTATTATGAACAGATTAGAGGTTATAGCAGGAAAAGCTTCCGCATTCCGTAGTCTGACCAGGCAGTGAACAAGTATATATTTCTATTAATACAAAAACAGGAAATATCATAATCGGGTAGGTGATCCTGCATTGTTAGAAGTCAGGAAGAGGAAAGAGTATGATTTTACTCATGTTGGTTTTACTTTTATTTATTAAAAAAGGTAGGTACACCATTTGTTCTTTTATTAGAGATGACTCAAAACTGCATTTTAATGACTGCTTGATGTTTGCATGCCACTGGCCAACTTCATACATATGCCTATACATGGTCCATCACTTTAGAAGCATTATGGGAATATATAACCTCAAGGAGTCGGGATTAATGAAATTGTTTTTTAGTTCCCATTCTTCGAATGACAAGTGTGTGTGTGTGTGTGTGTGTGTGTGTGTGTGGTAGCAACAGCCTGAATTCTCTACCCCCACCACCATTTGTGGAAGTTTTGCAGATTTTTGCCTCATATTTTTGTTCTGTTCTATTCCTCATATAATCTGTGGTTTCTGAATTTTTAATTCTTTAAATAGTTGATGGTGAAGTGGTAGCGTTGTTGCCTCACAGCTACAAGTTTACTGGTTTGATTCTTGGCTGGGGTGCCTTCTGTGTGGAGTCTGCAATATCCTCCCTGTGTTTGTGTGGGTTTGGTATGGTGTCCTCCCATGTTACAAAGACATGTCTGCAGTATTTCTCCCTGGGCCTCAGCTAAAAATTTGCTTTTGTTCCAAGTCAGACTTTCCTGGTTAACAAATGTTAAATAAAATTGACAGGCATTTGAATTTCAGACTTCATATTCTTCAGAAAGTACATGGTAACACAAGCTTTTATTTTAGTAATTTTCTAAGTTTATAAGATGAATATTTGAAATTTGTCCCTAGTTTTGGGACTGTATTCCCCCATTACTGGCTTTGTCCATGTGTTTTGTGCTAAGAGGTTGGCAGCTATGGTGAGAACTGAATTCACTAAATGGTAGCCATTTGTTTGTCTTCCTCTCCTTTACAAAACATCTGATTTGGCATAGTAGTATGTTGCTCTGTTTTGCACCGAGTCCTGGGTTCAAGACTTGGCAGTGAAATGTATGGTGGTAACACAGCATTTTATTCTAGCAACTTTCCAAGATTATACAAGCAATGTTTAAAATGTGTCCCTGGTTTTTGGGCTTTTGTCCCCCTCTCAATATGTTTTGGCTTTTTCCAGATTTCTAGTGCTACAAAGTTGAGAGATGCAGCTGATTGTCGAGTAGATTTTACAAGGAGTTGAGAGCTGCAGGGGAAGAGATGTTTAGTGCTGCTTATGCTGAGTTTGTTTGCATTATTAATAGCACAACAGGTAGTGTGCTTGCTTTTGATGCACAAGGCTGTGGGTTCTACTCAGTATGTAGATGCATTGCTGATAGTGTACTGTTGTAAATGGGGTGGATGCTGCCATCTTGAGAATGTCCTATTTGGCGAAGATACCTAGTAACTATGAACCCGTCTGTTAATCAGTTTGCCATCCATTCCCTATTGCAATATTAGCTTATTTTTTTAATGTAATACAGGCAATTTATTCCTCAAGGGCAACAGGCACTTTATTTGTAGATGAAACAACGAAATATAAAGTTTGCTAGCAGCAACCTCTTCATTAGTTACAGATTTTTTTAATGTGGAATTATTTAGATGACTCTTACTTCTGCAAAGATTTGCATATTTACTGATACTGGTGGATTGTAGAAGTTTGAGTAGACTTTTATGATGGAAATTTTCTCAACCGGGCAGTTTTGTCATTATTGGTGCATGCATTTGGTTTCATTGTTTACTGGAAAAGTGTTCAAAACAATACATTTAAAATGCCCTCTAACTGTAGTGTATTATACAAGGAATATAATTAATACAATTAGGAAGGTGCATCACAAAACACGTATGTTTTGTGTGCAAGGGGCCTATCATTTGAAAATAGCCCAAAGTTAATCTTCATCTGCCACTGGCCAAATGTTTTTCTTTGAGTTTCAATGAATGTTGAGTTTCAAAGGCAGAGAAGTTTTAATGCTAAGTCTGTTTTTTCATTGTGAGACTGCATTGCTTTGTTTAGCAGATGTCTTGGTGTTTGTGCTGTAAAATGCAAAATAAAACTTTCAAATGAAGTCCAAATAATTGTAGAAGTAAAGCAGTATGCACATTAGTGTTTATGGTAAATGGGGCGAAATAGCGAAGTAATGGGACATTGGAATGGCTGCGGGGGGGGGGGGGGGGGCTCCATTCGACCATGATTTTGTGAGAGGAAGGGCGGCAAACTGACTGCCACGGCTGAACTATACCTTTCAACTGTACAGATTTTCACAGAAGGAATATATTTTTGCTTTGTTCCTCATTAAATTTGTGGTTTTCTGGCAAATCATTTAGGAATTAAGTCACTAAATGATAGACATTGAGTTTCAGACTTCATAACCTTTAGAAAAATGCATGCTAAAGCAAGACCTGTTAGATCAACTATCTCAATTTATACCAGAGCAATTTTTAGTACTGTTTGTATGTTCCCCCAATATATTTGGCCTTGTCCAGATTTTCTGCATTTAACAGGTTGAGAGGTACATGCAAATTGCTTTATAGAATTGGGCATATTACCTCTCAACTCTCCCCAATTTTGGCTCAAAATGTTGCTCTTCCCCTAATAATCCCTCTGTAAAATGGCAATTTTTGAAGAAAACTTGGAAGGTTTACAATTAAATAACTGTAATCAGTTATAGATTATTTTTATTTCAGAAAGGCATGCAAATTCTTTTAGTTTGTCAGGTGCTCAAGTTAGTACTAATATTTAAAAAAAAATTGTCCCTTCTTTGACAGGTTCCCAGCAGTATTGTGTGGCTATTTAATATTTTTGCATCACATTTGTGGTCCATTTTTCATACAATTGTGGTTTTCTGGCAAATCATTAAAGACTGAAGTAAAAAAAAATGACATTTGAGTTTCAGATTTCATACCCTTTAGAAAATTCATACTAATGCAAGACCTACTATTCTATTATCTTTCTAAGCTTATAAGAGCAATATTTAAAAATTGTCTTTATTTTTGGGCATTTGTCCCACCTCGGTGCATGGCTTTGTCCAGATGTCTTGCTCTGAGATTGAGAGGTATGACAAATGTCTCAGGGCCATCACAGTCAGCCAGAGACTTTTCAAATTGTGACATTTGTTGCACCCCACTCCCCTATGTAGTGACTCTGGATGTGTCCAAGCAAGGCAAGGAGCAATTATCCAGTGCAAGTGTGCAGAGTATCCCCCCATCCAAGGTAGACACAAGTACTACAGTGGCTCTTCATCTGTCCTTGATTTTGCAGAATGTTCTGGTTTGTCATATTTTTATACTGTTGATTTATGCTTATTCAGAAAGTGCTTGTTGCTCTGTTTAAGTAGCAATGCTTTAACGACCATCAGGTAAGCTTGTCTGAGATTGTAAGATGCCAACATTAAAAGCCTTTCTGTTGCAATGCAGAAAATACTTGCATAACTAGATAATGTATAAGCCTTTGGTATTGAAATGCATATGGCAGTATTTGTAAATAAAGGACAGGATTACATTTATTTTAAGAAGCTCATCTTCACAGGCTTTACCTGTAAACTAAACAGAATGCCAATCTATCGTGTGGTCCATAACCTGTGCAGTAATCCTTTAAGCAATGTATTTTGAGCTTGTTTCTTGTTTGCTTTTCATTTTTCACTTTCATTATGTTTTCACCATGAAACGAGTAGATAGTTGTTGTTAGGCAGCAGGTCTTTTTTGGATAAGAAACATTTTTACAAGTGGGGGCATCACAGAGATTGCTACTTTCAGCATGTTACTTTGTACTTTTTATAAAGCTGAATATAAATTATAATTAGAACTGCAGTGCAAGGAGAAGTGGTTTGAGTCGAGTGCTGCTTGTTTTTCTTATAGCTGATTTTGACTGGCATTCCAGTAATATATATTTAAAAAGTAATTTATTTTTTCATGCCTCACAACCTTTTTGTTTCCATCTAAATATTAAGTAAGCTGTCATGCAGCCAATGCATTTAAATATTTTTTTCTTCTACACTTCATTTTGTCTTGATTGGACTCTCATAATGGTTTGGCACCCAGGGCAGCGTATTTAAAGTTCCAGTTTTTGTGGTTTTTGAGCATAGCCCCTCCCCTTTCTGGCTGGCCACACCCCTTCCCATTTGCCACACCGATTCAGCTGTCTCCTGCAGCCCCCCTTTGATTTGAATTCACCAGCTGCCACTGATTGGGATTGTCAAATGTGACTGAGTTGTCTTGTTCCCAATTAAATCACGCCATATACTAAAATTCATGACCGAAAAAGTGACAAGTGTTCTACTTTGTACAGCTTTGAGTTATCACAATACAAAAACAGTTTACTGAGTTGTGAACGTGTTTAACCAAGATATATTTTGTATAGTCTTGCAAATCAAACCTGGCTTTTGAAATCTGCTTGGATGGATCATTGGTCTAGCTCACAGGAAAGAGGTATTATACTTACAATTATTCACTGAAAGAGCAATCTAACCTTTTAACCGACAGGTCCGCTGTCCTTCATGTTAATTTTCAGAAAGCTTTTTGGAATATCCTTTCCATCTTTGACTTTCATCTGCCAGGCATAGAAAGTTCTTTTCAGACTCTTGGAAGCTGTAGCTCCCCTTCACAAACTAAAACCATATCAAAGTAATTTAATCTCCATTTTCAATCCAGGAAATGGGAAGCACTTTTGTTCTTTTGCATTTAAAGTTGCAAATTTTAAATTTGATTTGAGTAGTTCCTGTCTTTTTTTCCGTATTTTACTATTTTGTTGTATCCGAAGTTACAACTATTAATTGAAGGCATTTTTACTGCTGTGCTCTGCCTCATTTAAATCAGTTTTAAGGGGGTTCTGTCATTCTTAATCTGAAATGAAGAGAAGAGTTACACATTACATCTATTAATTGAATTGGCTATACATCTGCACAACTTTCAAAAGGTTTCTGTGCTGTTATTGCTCAATGCTGCATTTAATTACTGTACTTTCGGTCACTTTTTAAACTTGGAATAAACGGCAAGCTTTGGACAGTTGAGTCCTCTAGGGCTTGTGGTGATGAAACTTGGTGAAAGCACTGGGTGATTGTTGCATTTATTGGAAGATAAACCTCTGGTTAGTGCTTTAGCTGTTTTTTGACCTTCATTTTTCCTGTTAATTTATAATACAAGCAGCCTGGCATTGTTTTATTGTAGGACACTTGAAAGCGGAATCTCTTTGCACAAGCTAAAACCAAATAACTTCATTTTGCATCTGAGAAACAGGAAATCCCATTTATTTTACTGCATTTCAAGCTGCCTAACTATTTAAATCAGTTTAGAGTGGCTCCTCTCCTTTTTTTTTCTTATGTTTATTTTTCTCAGAATTTGAAGCCAAAATCTTTTTCCCATTTGTTTGTTTGATTTATTTAGCTCTGCTTTTATTGTGTAACCCATACAGTAGGCAAAGTAAATTCAAAGTTTTAATCTTACCAAGATTGGAGCCCTATGCAGTAGCAGTCTGCACTAAAGCACAGTGCTTCACTTCAGGATCAAGTTTAATTGCTTCAGCTGTTTCTTTCTTTAGTTAGGGCCTTGCCAATATTTATTCATTATACTGTAAACATTTTGATATACGAATATTTTTGTTACACTGCACTCATAAGAATTCAAGAAAAGTACAGAGAAGCCTTGTATCCCTCATTTCTCTATTGTTGGACTAAACAGAAGGTCAACCAGATGGTCTTCCCTGAGTTGCCAGTTTTGTAGCATTTGATCTGCTTTGTCACTGGAGCAATTGTAAGCTATTACTATTGCATGCCATGTCACAAACTGAGAGATGCAAGTATTTAGCTAATGTGGAGGTGTATTACCCTTGCATATAAATAGTTTGTGAGCACCATACATTTTCATAGCACTCCATACCAATATCTGGAAAATTATATGCTGAAACTGTATTAACTTTTTTTTTTTTTTTTTTTTTTTATCAATGTGCGAGCCTCCAAGATCAAACAAGACTGTTTACTCGCAGGAAATCTACACTACAACGCAAACTACCACATCCATTGCAGACAGTAATCAAACCCCCCCACCCCACCCAAAGCTAGTACACTTTGCCTGTCTTAATGAAATGTACTGGTATTGGGTGACCCCATAGTCAGGCACACACTACTCTTGCATGGCTGGAGAATGTGCGACTTTCAGGTGCCAAGATCTGACATTGCTAGAGCCCCTAGGCCACAGATGTGTATGACTGTCTGACGTAGTGGTGGGGTGGTCCATATGGGGGGTAAACAACCTGGCATGCAAAATCCAAAAGGATATGCAGAGAGGCATTTTTGAGTTCTCCATGCATATCAAAAATGCAGGAAAATCCTGGTATTGACAGAAATCCCTCCAAGAATGAAGTAGAGATGCAAACAAAATTACTTGTTTAAACAACTGTTTGTATAAATGGTGTCTTTTAAGGGCATCCAGTAGGTGTTGCCCTGGGAGGAGTTGCTACACAGCCTTGCTTCACCAAGGACAGCTAGCACATGTCATTACAAGGCTTCAGTATACTGGCTAAAGCCCTTGTTGCTCCCATAGTGCCTTTTAGGCAGAGTCCAGCTAATGGATCTCCAAACCAAAAGAAAAATCAAGAAGCAGACAGTATCTAGGTAGCACTGCTCAATGTTGGGAGTTTAAATTGCCTGACCTTGAGGCCCTCCTACAGTTGGATCACACTTGTGTGTATTACTGAAGCTTTGTTTAAAAGTGCAGAAAGCATGCCCTCTGTACTGGGATTTTGTACCTACAGCACCTTTAGACCCAATGGGAACTGTGGAGTATCCATATGTAATCAAGGCAGATTCCTAAAGACCCACAAACCAATCTTTCTGAGATGCAAATCGCACTAAAAAACAAACCAATTATAGCATGTTACAGGACCCCCCTCAATGCCCCCAGAGAACTGTGTGGTTCCCAAATATACTGAATGTACTTCAAATATACAGGAACTAACTCCATCCTAGCAGATGTTGCTCTTTATCACACTAGGATACCTATGCATGTAGGTTTATACCTAAAAATTATTTTATTTCATAAACGAGTCCTCCTAGAACTAAAGAACCCACTAGAGGACAAAATGATCTACTCCTTACAAATATAGCATCTGTATGCACTATCCACTGCTATACCTTTCCCCAGTTGAGTCTGACCACAAACTGGTAAACTTCTCTCTTAAAATCCCCAAACCATAAGATGTTAATATTACAGTATTCAAAGACTTCATAATAAAATTCCAGACTAGTACAAGTGAAGTTTTAAAATTCAAGTACAACTGTAACCCCTAAAATGTTAACGCTGCTAGCAGTTTGAATAAATTCTATGTTCACCTAGATAAATGTGCTAACCTGACAGTTCTACCAGACCCAAACAAAATAGGAAGTTGAAAAACAAACCAAGCCTGGCTGTCAACATGCATAAATAAACCATGCAATAAAATTTAAAAAAAAGCTGCTTAGAATATTCAACTTTGCTGTACATCACGAAGCATGACATCAACAATTATCAAAGGTGCAATGTCCTTACCCTGGGCCAATAATTGAGGAGCCTGAATCCTCACCACAGGCACTGGAGAGGGACGTTCACTTGGAACAAAAATGGGTACACCCAGTATTTCCAGATGCAACTCTGCATCAAGCACGATTTCCCTTAAGTGTACACAAGGAACGCACACTGTCTGGGGTCTGGGTTTCTTTGTCTCCCAAGTCCCCAGTAAGACTCCTGCCACAGGTGTAGAGCTGAGTCCTCAGCAGAGTGTCGAAGTCCTGCAGCACTCTGTGAAACCAGTGCTTTGTGTCCCTGCTACAAGCAGCTTAGATGCAGAGACACACCTGGGAAAAGGCTGGCACATTTTCTAGCTATGACACCTCTGCCCAGACTATTGGGCAGTTACTGCCACTAGACACTCCAGCCAGTTACTCAAGGCTCTTACTAGGGTACTCAATTATACTGAGAGCAATTAATATTGGTACAAGTGGTAGTCTGACCAACAGCAAGGCTTTCAGGAGTGGCCAGAGCTTCACCAAATATATACACGTACTCTCAGATTAATCTCTAAAAGACCAGCTACAATGAAAAGTTTAAATATATTTAAGAAAAGAACATGAAAATACTGAATATCTATTTGCAGTTAACACCAGAGTTTCAGTTCACAGGAAGTATTAAAATGTCTTTTGGCTTTTCCAATCATTAACAGATAGGTGGATCCATTGTGGCAGTGGATTTTTATGGTGTCTAGTTGCCAGCCCGGCACCCAACCTTCAAAGAAGGAACACCCATACACGGATGCACCTAACTGCATGTTCATAGGTAGGTACTAGGCTATCTGCCTGAAGGCATTTAAAAGCCTAGCCAGAATGTGTTGGCTTTCG
This sequence comes from Protopterus annectens, assembly GCF_019279795.1. Classification (NCBI taxonomy): domain Eukaryota; kingdom Metazoa; phylum Chordata; order Ceratodontiformes; family Protopteridae; genus Protopterus; species Protopterus annectens. Next base: position 566,744,970 of record NC_056749.1, read on the forward strand.
CTGCCCCTTTAGATTACTTCCCTGTGCCTCTGTCCAGCAGAGCCACTGAAGTGATCCTTGGGGTAAACTGTTTCCCATCCACTTGTCAAGGTTTCTTTTGAGTGTTAGCGAGGAGCTCTGCCTAATGTAGACTGGAATCTTGTTCCAAAGCATGGGAAGTCTCTGAGACGGGGAATCTATCCCTCCAGCACATCCTATTTATTGTGGTGAGGTTTAGATACCTAGAGCATGTGGCTGGAGGGGGATACAGTTTTCTTTAGTTGGAGCATGTCTATCCATTTTGGGTTGGACATGGCCTTGTATGTCAGGCAGAGATCACCTCTGAGTAGGCGGTATGCAACTGAGTACAGCTGGAGTTTCTTCATTCAAGCTGCATAGGGCATCTGTTTAAGGCCAGTAATCCTCTTGGTGAGGTACTTCTGTGGTCTTTCCAACTGTTACAGGTGTCTTATAAGGTACGTCCCAAATGGGGTGTTGTACTCTATGATGGGTCTGATGAGTAGAGGGGCACAATGACCTCTCTTGATCTGGATGCAAACCCTTTTGTGATTAGGTGGGCCACATAGAACGATTTTCTAACCACTTTGGCAATGTGATTGTCAAAGGAGACTTGGGTCCCCAGATCCCTTATTACGTCTCCTGTATTTAGGGGACTGCCACCTAAGTGGTAGTTTGTGAGTACTTTGTTTTTTTCCAAAGGGGATGACTATGCACTTTTTGGCATTTAGCTTGAGGCCATGATTTTGACACCAGGTATCCGTCTCGGTGAGACCCTTTTGGAGGATGTCTGTCAGCCAGAGAGTCAATTATAGCCCCTAGTTTGCAGTAGTCTCCGAACTTGGTCAGCCATAGTCCTCCTGTGCTTGCCTGTACCTCTGAGAAGTATATGCCAAACAGGAGGGGTCCAAGGACTGAGCCCTGGAGAACACCACTTGTAACTTGTTTAGAGTCTGACCTAGCTCCCGCAGCTCTCACCATGTGGGTTCTGTCCATGAGCCAGTTGGCAACCCATCTTGTAATGTAGGGGTTTATGTTCAGGCTGGTGAGCTTGTCTATAATACCAGAATGGGGAATGGTGTTGAAGGCCTTTGCGAGGTCTATGTAGGCTGTGTACCACCTTTCCCTCATCTATAGCCTTGGTAACTGTCTCGAAGTCCACCAGGTTTAGGAGGCATGATTTGCCCTTAAAGCCTAACTAGGTACAGTCCAGTGTTTGGAGGTTCCCACTGTTAATGAGTTCCATGATGATACGCTCCATAGCCTTGCAGACCAAGCTAGTCAGGCTTATAGGGTGACAGTTTGCTCAACCATGGGGAGGACATGCAGACTCCGCAAAGAATTCACTCCAGCCAATAATCAAACCGGAGAACCTCTTGCTGCGAGGTGACCGCTAACTGTTGCACCACCGCGGCTTACAGGAAATATTAAAATAACAGACTAATAGATTCACACAGGCACAGAAAAAAACAGTACTTGACTAATCTCACTATATTTTCCTGACTGGTCTAAAGAATTACTATTTTCTGGCTCTCCTACTAAAGCAAGGTAAGAGGACGTAGTTGTGGGGTGGTCCTGTCAGTTCCAAAAAGACTGCCATGATACTTTAGTCTCCTAGTATTGAACATAATTTTTGTCCTTATTACAGAATGATGTCACATACATCTGGTCATCTGACTTCTCATTCCCATGCTACCCCTATTGCTAGAAACTGCCAGGTTTTAGCACGCAACAGAGTTTTGCTCATAACTGTTGCAGCTTCTGGAAGTCCTAAAACAATTACCTCCACCCTTCCAGAGTAGCAATTGGTTCACCCCAAAGACAATACAGAAAGATTCCTAGTACACACTTTTTTGGTCTCTGCCTGCATTGAGAACTGTACAATACAATCTTTATGGCCTAAGGTAATTTAATTTCTAACTATTTTCAAAGTTAGGTGGATTGATATTAACCTCTTCTCTTCCAGTATCCTATATTAAAAACATTTACATTTAAACAGTTAAAATAATGCATGTACATTTCTTACTGTCCAGCAGGGTACACTGTTGGTACGTTAACACAAGCAGTTTTACAAATACATTTTTCAACACAAGCATCTGTGCAAATCAGTTCAATATGCAAATGACATAAAACTCTCTACAAAATGCCACTTGTACCTGCAGCTACTGCTATTCAACTTGAGCTTAGCCACTGACTTTGTCCCTGAGGTATTGTGACCTGCAGTTGTGATGCCACTTTACAATGGCAGCACTGTCATGCACCCCAGAAACTACAGACCCATTAGCCTCCAGTTCAAGGCCATAAAATGCATCATAATCCATCTGGTAAAACTATAATCTTTAAAAAAAAAAAAACTTACAGGACTGGACCCCAGCAGATTGCTTGAGTCGATATTATCTACTTTGGTAGAAAACCACAAGCTGTGGACAGCAGTCATGCTGTACATACTGCACATATTTACCTTGCCAAAGCATTTGATGCCAAACCACATACTAACATAATTAATGAGCCGAATGTGCACCACACTGAACTCTATGCACTTCAGTGACTAGCAAATTGGCTGAAGAACAAAACCCACATAGACAAGGTGTCTGGTATGTCCTCAGTGTGAAAGTAACCAGTGGAGTCCTTCAGGAACCTGTTCTAGACCCTCTACTATTCAGCGTATACTTTTTTTGATCTCTAGGTCAAAAACTGGGAATTCTGGTTAACAAGGTTTGGGATAATTTTAAGCGGAGTCTTCCTCAATCCCCTTTTGACATGCAGCTGGTGCACAGAAAATGGGCTAAATCGAAATGCTGAAGGTTGAAATACTGTCTTATTTGGTAAACTATCCCTCAACACAGCTTATAGTGCACTTTAAACCAAATATTAGAAAAAAATTCATACTTTGGCCTCTGAGCTATAAGATGTACAAAATGCTTACTTTATTTAAAAATATAAAAATAAACTTGGCTTTCATCTTAATGTGTTCAGACTTCAGAAAGTTGAACAATGACAAACCATCCTTTTTAAACTCTGTAAAATCATGCGACTCTTAACAGCAAATAAAACTCAATATATTGAAATTTAAGACTGTCAAATGAATGCAAAGCAAACCCACAGTCATGTTTTTGTCAATCAGAAAAAAATGTAAACAATTGTAAATGAGGGAATAAATATGTACATTTAATTTACAAATGCGTCATTCGGAGAGGCTTCAAAAAAAAACCTCAGAATACATGCACAAAAAATGGTCACAACAAGAAGGGTGGCTTATTACAATTACAATTCCCAGTGGTCCTGTCAAACAACATGGCAGAAGGGGATGGGCCACAAGCAATAACACCCTTTGGACTAGGTAACTATGATTTTAAACGGTTCCTAGGTTCATACTAGGCTATCTGCCCTAGGGCATTTATAAGCCTAGCCAGAGTGTGCTTGGCTTTCGCCACCCATTTTAAATTAATTTTGCTATGCCTTTTTTTGAGGTTAGTATACTGTGCCTCTGTCTAACAGTGACACAAGTGATAGCCGGGGTAAACCTACGATCTCCCATCCACTCATCAAGATTCCTCTTGAAGAGAGTCAATGTGGGACTCTGCCTAACCTGGACTGGGATTTTATTCCAGAGTGAAGGGAGCCTCTGGGTTATGAATCTGTCCCTCCAGCATGTCCTATTTATTTCAGTGCTGAGGTTCAAGTCTCTCTAGCACGTAGCTCGATGGGATTTGGATTTTCTGAGGTGCAGCATGTCCATTAATTCAGAGTTGGACATGGCTTTATACATCAGGCACAGATCGCCTCTGAGCAGGCGGTATGCCACTGAGTAGAGCTGGAGTTTCTTTAACCGGGCAGCATATGGCATCTGTTTGAGCCCTTTGATCCTCTTGGTGAGGTACTTTTGGGGTCTTTCCAGTTGCTGCAGGTGTCTGGTAAGGTACATCCCAAAAGGGGCATTGTACTCAATTATGGGCCTGACTAGGGATGAGTAAAGAGGCACGATGACCTCCCCTGATCTAGATGTGAATCCCTTCATGATTAGGTGGGCTATATAAAATGTTTTTCTAACCACTTTGGCCACGTGGTTGTCAAATGAGAGATTGCTATCAACTTGGGTCCCCAGGTCCCTAATGACTTCTTCTGTACTTAATGGATTACCACCTATGTGGTAATTTGTGGGCACTTTGTTTTTGCCAAAAGGGATGACTATACATTTTTGGCGTTTAGCTTGAGGCCATGGCTCTTGCACCAGTTGTCTGTTTCTATGAGGCCCTTTTGGAGGATGCTTGTGTCAGCTGGAGAGTTGATTATGGTGCCCAGTTTGCAGTCATCTGCAAACTTGGTCAGCCACAGTCCTTCCGTGTTGGCCTGTACTGCCGAGAAATATATACCGAACAAGAGAGGTCCCAGGACTGAGCCTTGTGGGGTGCCACATGTAACTGGTTTGGAGTCTGACATGGCTCCAGCAATTCTAACCATGTGGGTTCTGTCCTTGAGCCAGTTTGCAACCCATCTAGTGACATAGGGGTTTATATTTAAGCTGGTGAGCTTATCTATAATGCCAGAGTGGGGTATTGTATCGAAGGCTTTTGCGAGGTCCAGGTAGGCTGTGTGGACCACCTTCCCCTCGTCAATGGCCTTGGTGACTGTTTCAAAGAAATTGACCAGGTTTAAGAGGCAGGATCTGCCCTTAACAAAGCCAAAGTGGGTAGGATCCAGTGTCTGTAGGTCCCCAATATCTTTATTTATGAGGTCCATGATGATCCTTTCCATAGCTTTGCAGACCAAGCTAGTCAGGCTTATGGGGCGATAGTTTCCAGGATCCGTTGAGGCACCACCATTGAGGCACCACCTTTGTGGAGAGGGACCACTGTTGCTGTACGCCACTCTTTGGGTACATATCCTGTAGTAAGGCTAAGATTGAACAGTAGTTTTATGTTTGGGTTTAGCTGTTCTTGGAGTTCATGTAGGACTCTGCCTGGGACACCATCTGGTCCCATTGATGCTGTGTTTTTTGCTTTGGAGAGGGCGGCTCTTACCTGAGCATCTGAGATGTCAGGGGGGCAGCACTCTGGGATAGATATTTGCCCTTTTGGTGGGGAGGGGGGGGAGAAGTTTGCACTGAACCTGTCAGCTAGGATGTTGGCAATGTCTGCGGGCTCTGTATTTTTTGTCATTTTGGACTAATTCTGAGCATATCTGGGAATTCCCACCCAGGTTCCTAACATAACTAAAGAAAGCCTTGTGATTATCCTTGGTGTCCTGTGCAATTTTTCTCTTGAAGCTAGCCTTAGATGATGTTATGAGTGCCTGTAGTTTTTTTGCTAATACTGATCAGAGATGCCTTCCCTTTTTGGGATTTTGCTCTCATGTAGTAGCTTCCTCCTCCTATTGTATAGTTTATGGCTGGGGGTCCACCAGACAGGATGTCTGCCTTTGGAGGATTGAGTCTTGGTTTTATTTGGGAATGCAGGATCCATGCATTCCTGGAGGTGTTGATAGAATGCGTTTATAAAGGATTCTGCGGTCTGGGCTGTATTTTCCACAGGCCCCCGGGGGCTTTGAAGGATTCCGCCTCTGTTTTGAGGCATGTGAAATTTGCTTTAGAGAAGTTTTTCACTGTGGTTTTCTGGGCAGGGGGTGAGGTCAGGATGTGAATATCCAGTGAGATTAGTTTATGGTCTGATCTTACTAGTGAGGGATACACTTCTGGTATGGAGCATAGTGTCCCCATGTTGGTGATGATCAGGTCCAGTGTTTTCCCCTCTTGTGGGAGTGGTAACAAGTTGTTCCATAGCATTTGAGTTTATAAATTCTAGGAACCTTTGGGCTAGGGTGTTGGAGTTAGAGTAATGCTCCCAGTCTATGTTTGGGTAGTTGAAGTCGCCCAATATAATGGTGTTTGGAGAGACCTTCATATTTTCCAGTATTCTCAGGAAGGCCGAGTGGGGTTCCTGTGTTTGGGAGGGTGGTCTGTAGTAGGCTATAAACTGGAAGGCAGTTTTACCCACTGTTAGTTGCACATGGATAGTCTCTGATGCTTCGTGCTGTGCCACCAACCTGGAGGTGTGGGTATCTTTGACGAATATTGATACTCCCCCTCCTTTTGTGGTTCGGTCCAAGTTTTGGGGCTGAAAAGCATGGTATGAGGTATAACCTGGTAGTGCTGGGGTGCTCTTGGGAGCCTTGAACCAGGTTTCTGTTACTGCACAGATATCTGTTCTCCATGCTAGGGAGAGTTTCGAGTGCATGCATCTTGAGGTTTAGACTTCTGGCGTTGAGTAGCATTACTCTTAGTTTCTTATCCCTTGTGATACCTATGGAGATGGGTTTGTCTTTTGAGCCTTGCCTAAAAAAGGTACTATGGGGGTAGCAAGAGCCTTTGCTGCAGTGACGGTTACGACAATTTGTTCAAAAAAACTTTTCTTTTGTGCCTATACAACACACTTGTCTCAACCAATTTCAAAATTTGTACAAAAAAATCAATTTGGCATTTTTGTTTGAGAATTCTAAGAGAATCTGACAACACAAATAGTTAAGAACATTTAACCTTCTACATCAAAGTATGGCTTTTTTGAAAGATTGTGTGAATTTGATACAGGGGGAAGCACATGGCAAAAATAATATAATTCTCCAACCTAACTATGGGGGTGGGAACAAACTGTTGATTTAGCTGTTAAATCTGAGAATTATGAACGTGATAAAGGGGTGGTTATAATGAACTATTTATTCTGAGACAGGTTTTTTCATTCGTCAAGCTCAAATACAATCTGGAAGACTTTGTCAATATCAGTTAGTCCAAAATTATTTTTTGTATGATCAAGAGGAACTTGAATGCATTTCTTGGCACTGAGTTCTAATCCTTGACTTTGGCACCAGTCATTCGTGTTGGACCTTCTTCTAAGATGCATTATGGGGGAAATCTATGATGGCTCCCAATTTGCAGTTATCTGCAGACTTGGTCAGCAAAAAGCCCTCAACATTAGCCTTTATCTCTGAGAAGCAGATAAAAGAGTGGTCCTACCACAGAGCCCTGAGATACTCCACTGGCGACAGGTTTCTTAGTGAATGTGGTATCATCATTCCTGACATCCTGGGTCCTGTCTGTGAGCCGGCTGGCAATCTAATGAGTTATGAAGGGGTTTATGCCCAGTTCAGTGAGTGTAACTATACCCAAGTGTGGGGTATTGTATGGAATTCCTTAGCCTGATCCAGCTAGGTGATGTGCATGTTTTTTCCCCTCATCCATTATCTCTGTGACCTTTTCAAGGAAGTCCACTAGATTCTGTAGGCATATCTTTCTCGTTTTTTGAGGCTATAGTTGAAAATTGACTCAAGTGGTACTTGATAGGTCATGTTTCAAGCTGTTTAAGGCATCCTGGGATACTGTTAGGGGCCTATTGAGGCTGTGTTTTTGGCCTTAGCGAGCACCGCTATGACTTGCTCCCTGTTAATTGTTGGGAGTTATACTAGTTGGTATTTCACTAGGGGCGGCAGGGGGAGTGGAAGTGAAGTTTGAGTTGACTGTCAGCCAGCAAATTGCTATGTTGCTCTGCTCAGTGAAGTTGGTACCATTGACCACCAGTTTGGCGCACTGATGTGGGCTACCTTTGAGGTTTTGGACATAGCCGTAGAAAGCTTTGTGAATGTCTTTAGCCTGTGAGGTTATCTTGACCTTGTAATTGACCTTGTTGGACTGGATGCAATTAGGTTCCTGTTGAGTTTAGAGAACTCCTGTCATTATGGGAGTTGCTTTTCTTGATTTTAGCCATTACTTTTTTCCTTTTATTATATACCATATTAAGGTTAGGATTCCACCCATGTGGTTTGTTTTGGCCTTGCTTCTAGTAAGAACAGCAGCCTCTATGTAGCCATTTAAATGGTTGTTCAGGAACAGTTCTGCATAGGTTGCTGTGAACTCTGGGTTTGGAGAGGCATTATGTATTAACAAACTATCATTTAATAGGATGATTGCTTAGGAATAGTTCCTAACTGTTGCACGGTAACTGTTTGCTGGGGGTTACAGGGTTGATTTTATTTTGAAGGAGACTTCTTTGTTTGGCCTTGCCAGTGATGTGACACAGGAGGGGGGGGGGGGTCCAGTATGTTTTAACCTCTGGTGGGGACTGTGCACCATCTGGTCAAGGGTCGTTGTGTTAAAGACCAGGAATCATTGTACCTACAAGTATGAGTTAAGTATACGTTTCCTTGTCCTGTTTAACCAAGGTAGAGTTATGCTTGTTGCTAATATAGTTTGACACTCCTCCACCTTTTGTTCCCATCTGTGTGACTGATGGTTTAAATGCGTGGAAGGTATGGAAGCCTTGCACCGTCGGAGTACTTTCTGAAAATTTAAACCATCGATATTCCCCAGAGTGAGAATTTGCAGGGTGTGGAGTTTCTTGTTTAGCTTATCATTGAGCCGTAACACCTTTAAGTTTATTTGGGTTTTATTTGCTATTTTGGAAGGTTGTCAGTTTGGCACTGCCTAAAAAAGGCTCTAAGGGGTGGATAAAGTTTTAGCCAATATCTGGAAGCCTAGGGGGAGATGGGTCCAGACCATACTTGGCAAAGCAACGTGGTTTAATCATGTCCTCCAATGCTAAATACTGAATTCCCTGGAAAGACAGCACAAACTAAGCCAATTATTGAAGTCCACCCTTTGTACTGTGGCTGCATCTTTGGTTAAGGTATAATGCTGGTCGATGCAAGGTATGTACCTGCCTGAGACATACTGAGATCAACCATGCCCCTTATAACCTAGGGAAGCAAGGATCTGCTCATGAATGTCCACATAGACTGTGATACAATCATATGGTACATGTGGTGTAGTGACTTGAGTGTGTATGTAACTTGGAGTATCCCGGCTTCACATCAGCAACTAGAAGTTTCCTTAGCCTTGAGTCTGGTGAGTGAGGCTTGTGTGTCTTGCAATGAAGTCCCCTATGACGAGTGCTAGGGAATGTGTTTGCTTGTCTTATGGGCTTTGTTCTGGGTGTAGACTTGTGTGGTGTTTGGTGCTGGCTTTTGGGGAGTGCTTTACAGATTGCTGACCATAGGTGTTGCCATTTTATAGGCTTAGGAGGTCTTTGAATTTAGGGAAGATTGGTCTATCTGTGGTGTGTGTGACAACCTAGCTTGTATGTAATTTTTTTCCTCCAGTGAAATTCTCTCTCCGTTACTGTTTAAGGATTAAATGGTTGTTAGTGATGCCCATATCTACAAAGCTTGGCTGCAAAGACGTTTGGAAATTGCACATCTGTGCGTTTTTTTTTTTTTCAAAGCAAGACACATCTTTATTAAATGATCACTTGTAGCATAGGAGATCATACATTTATTTAAATGAAAATAAACCATATTGACACAATCCCATTTGCAAGCATTTTATATACCAAGCCGTAGTGACATAATCCTAGTTGGAAACATTATACATCACTTATCTACTGAATCATTGTCCAATATTACATAACTCATTCAAATCTTTACTTTTAAATGTCATTCCTCCCCTGTATGTATTGTTCCCACAATTAGCATTCTTTACTATGTCATTTGCTCCTACCCTTTCCTAAAGACACCATTTACAGTTGTTTTAGCTCTGTTACTATATTCAGTACTTCTAATACAATTGGTTCAGACTGATTTCCATTTTCTATGAATTGCCTTTTTGGCAGCCACCATAATTAGGCTTGCAAGGCCTTGCAGAATCGGTATTGCCTAGACATAGCATCATAGCTCAGAAAATAATTTCCCTGGTTATACCAATTTGCTCACCTAGATGGTTTTCTGCAGGGAATCTTTAAAATCTGCCAACTCATTATACTCCCAGAAAATCTTCCTAGTTATCTCTTTCCTATCATGCTCCAACATTCGCTGTCTACCCGAGGAAAAATTGTAGTCTACTTGGGGAATAAAAATCTATGTAAACATTTCTAAGCAAAAATCCTAAATCTACTTGATTTTTGTTGCATATTAGGGAGAAAAACTTGTATCCCCCATTTTCGTTGATCCAATCTCTCGTCCCAATCCTTTCTAAAACTCCTCTGATTCTTAGTTATGCAATATTTTATATGCTCTGTTACTAATTCCTTTTTTAACAGCAGCTTCTGTTCTAGATTATTCTAAAAACTCTACCAGTGCTGGCCTTGCGTTTAGGATCCCCCTATTTCTTTCTCTTTGCCTATACTCTTATCAATCCTTGATAGGGAAGGCAATTTTTGGCATCTTCCCATTCTATTACATTTCCCTCTAGTTATTGGCTTCCAATGTCTTTGTTCCTTTGCCAGTTTTCTCCAATAAATTCCATCCCTCTTGCCCATTGTCTGTATCCCTAATTGCAATCATCCCTATTGGCAGAATCTCCTTTCTCCACTCCAGTGTTAGCTTAGTTCTCAGAATAATTTCTGCTACTTTATAAATATAATATTCTGTATGATGATTATTCTTAAAAGGTCTGCATCCCAAATCCTAGTCTCTCCTTGTTTGTTTCCTACCCCCCATTTCTTTATCACTTTCCGCTTTGAATTATAGATTTCTGCTTGTGCTATGTATAGGAGCCTTAACTGTATAGCTCTGAAATACACCTTCAAATCGAGTAATCCCAATCTGTCTTCTTTTGGAAGAATAGACTTATTCAACTTGTCTCTTGCTATCCTTCCCATCCCAGATAAAATCCTTCAGCTCTTTGACTGCTATCCACAACTTCTCTGGTTGATAGATATGCCTGACTTGTGTACAAGATTAAAGGGACTAAAAATGTTTCAACTGCTTGTATTCTTACTATCCATAGCCATATAACAGAGCTTCCACTTTCTCAGTTTTTCTACCATCTTTAGTCTCTTCCTACATATCCTTGGCTCCCAAACCAGAATCATTTTAATCCATACTCCTAAATACTTCATTTTATCATGTCCCCATAAATATAAATCTTGCTGAACAAATTCATGTGTGGGTATATAATTTCCTGCTATAGCCTTTATTTTAGCTTCATTAATTTTGTATCCTGAAAAGATTTGAAACAGTCTCAATGTTCCAATACACTGTAATGTCCTTTTCTGGTTTTATCCATTATAAAATATCTGCAAATAGAGCCAGCTTTTCTTGACTACCATATCAATTATATCCAAGAATTCGAGTCCCTTATTTTCTTTGCCAATGTTTCTAAATATAATGCAAATTAAGGGGAAAGAGGACACTCTGCTTGGTGCCTCTGCTCAAGTAGAAATTATCAGAGGACCCCACCCACTTGAATTTTCACCTCAGATCCCTCGTGTCTTCCTAGTCAACCTTAGAATTTTATCAGGGAATGCAAATACTTCCACTACCTTGCTCATAAAGTCCCAGCTTACTCTGTCAAATGCTTTTTCTGCATCAAGACCGACCAGCAACAGTGGTATTTTCTTAATTCTGTTTTCTGTCTGGATCATTTGTCAAATTTGCCTCCCCTCCATAAAACCACAATGTTCCATATCTATTCATTTTGGCATCACTTTTGCCATTCATTTAGCCATTGTAGACAACACTTTATAGTCCTAGTTTAGTACTGAGATGGGCCTGTAGGAGTCTGAATTTAATGGACATGGATCTTGACCATCTTTAGGTATTACAGCTACCACCTCTTTCTTCCAGGATGTTGGTACTTCTCTTAAAATACTGTTAAACAAAACTTTCCAGATCTTTCAGTTTTTTTCCTTCCTAGCTTCCGAACCTCTACAGGAATACCATCTATTCCTGGGGACTTTCCTCTATATTGGTTATAAATCACCATGTTTATCTCATATCTTCCTATCCTGTTTGTAGCGGAGTCTCATCTACCTGTAACCTTGGCATGTTTAATTCTTCCATAAACATTTCCATTTGTGTCTTTTCTTGATTTTTTTTATTTCTCTGCTTTATGTAGACCCTCATGAAATTTCTGAAATATCTCTGTAATACTCCTACAGGATCTCTTATCTTCCTTGTTATAGGCTCCTTAAGCTTGGTGAAAGCCCTTAAAGCCCTTTCTAGTTCCTGTTGCCAGAGTCCTACTCTAGAGCTATAAACAAAAACAGTTGCTTAATAGCACTCTTTACAAACTCGCACACATTGAGGTAATCCTTTATTTTCTGTTTAGCATTCTGTAGTTGCTGCTACTCTTGTTCTGTGAGAATCCCCCTATTTTCTAATACTTCATTTGTTAGTCCCTCTAAATTCTTGTTGCTTCTTAACCTTATCTCCTTTTATTCCCACCCTATTCTTAACCTCTCTACACTTTAATTTATCCAGCTCAATAGCTATATATATTTTCAGAAGAAATTTCTATCTTCTCTAAAGTTCTTCAATAATTTCCACTGCCCTTTTTTATATTCCTGTCTTTTCAACAGGTGGAAAGTGCAAGTGTCTCTTATTTCATTGCCCTGTGTTTTTAGTTTAATTATTGGTGCATTGTCTGAAATACTTGGTGCTTATAAAGACCTTCAGTTAAAGGCACTTGTTCCTGTGAAATGTAAACTCTGCCTTGCCTAGTTTTCGTACCTTCGGGGAATAATGCGTAAATTCACTTCAAACTTCTAGTACTGAATTCACCTCTTCCCATACCATATATTTTCATAAAGCTTTTCAAAAATCTACCCCCTTTTGTTGCATTTTCCCTTCTGGGACCCTCAGACACATCTTAACTGTTGCAAATCAAATTCCAGTCCCCACCTATAAGTAAAATTCCTTCCTGAAAGCTTATTTCTCCCAGAATTTTCTTAAGCTCCATTTATAGCAGTTTAAGATGGAATATAAATGTCAGTGTAACCCTTCTCCCTTGCCAGTAAGCCCCTTAGTACTACAAATCTACCATTATCTTTATCTTCTAACAGTACTGCAGCTCCTCTTGCAATTAATATAAGTACTCCTGTTTACTTTTGTCACAGATATTCTGCTGAATAACGGTCCTGAAAACCTTTCTTTAGCAAATGCACATGTTCACTTCTTTCCATGCGTCTCCTGTAGCAGAACTATTTGCACTCTAGTTTGTTTTTATCTGTGAAACCATTGGCATTGACAGACATTACAGAAAGCATCATTGTATTAAGTTATTCCCACATTTTATGTGCAAGAGCATTTGTTAAATGTCTAGTTCAGCTTTTGTGTTGCATGTATACACTGTTTGGCAGGTTGATCTTTAGTAACCTCTTTTTTTTGTCATCCATCTTGGCCTACGTCACATCTTAACAAAACTGTTTTACCCTCCTAATAGGAATTAATGTTCCAAATTTACAGCCGCACTTAGACTTGATGTAAAAGAAAGGTTATCCATGCAAAGATGCATAGTGCAGCCTGTTCAACTAAGTGCTGTCTGGTTTTGTCTTATGTTTTATAACTCTCCTGAGTAAGCACTTGAATGCTTTCAGAGAACATTATCTCCTAGCCAGTTCTCTCGATCAGATCCTCTTGAAGACATGAGGACCAGATACACAATTGCTGCTAAGCATACATTTACCTGCTAGAAAGAAGCCTTTTCAATATTCTTTTCATTTGCTTTCTCTTAAAACTTGTTACTAGATTAAACTAAGGACCTTAATCCAGTCATTCTATGCAAGAATGAGAAAAAGCACACTGGTTGTTCTTTTGTCGTGTTTTTTTTTTTTTTTTTTTTAACATAGTGCCTACATTTCTTAAAACTGAAGGAGAAAGAAAAAAAAAACACCGCATTGGTTTACATTAGTATACTTATTTCACTTAAAAATAGAGAGAACTTTACTTTATAGCATGCAAAGAAACCCGTACACCATAAAGATAGTACCATTAAAAAAACTTTTACTTGGTTTACTTTTTACCTTCTCTTCACTTCCAAGTATTTTTCTGAACATTAATGACATAAAGCCCCCTACAAGTTTAACAAAGTCCAGAGAGTCCAATATTTCCAGATTTTCTTCTGTCGTGTTTCACAAATGTAATTATGGCTTTCTAATCCCACATTTGTCAATTTCCAAGTTACTGGTTTTATTCATGTCCATCTCCCAAACCCGGTCTCTGCTTTATTTCCAATGTACTCTTGATTCTTTTAGTTGACTCTTGTGCTTTTTTTCCCTTCTCAACCATTTTCCACTGAAATATTGGAAAACGTTTCATTGGGCATAGCCTCTGTTGTCTTCAGTACCAAAGGAACAAGAAGCAGAATCTCCTGTTTGACATCTCAGTTTTTGGATGAACTTTTATTTCCTCCTTCACATGTATTTTATCAAAAAATGATTTTATCCCTCCAGAAAAGAATATTTTCAAAATAGCTGGGTACAGCAGTTTGAATCTCATGCCTGCTGCTCTACATTCCCTGAATAATGGGATACATTTACTCCTCTTCTGCCTGGTGTACAATGAGTAATCGTTCTCCCCAAAAACACTGCTGTCTAGCACTTTTAGTACTTGGTCTTTCTGCCACAGTTTTGTTAGCATAAACTCCTCCTCATAGGATTGCATCTTTTACAACTATAGTTTTAGGTTGCTTTCTCATAGCCAGGTTTGGAGCATACACATGATGTGCCCTTAGAATTGACAACTGCTGTAGAATACCAGTGCAATTGCTTATTTTTGCTTTCATAAAATGTAACAGTTTGTTTTCCCAGCTTCTCTGACACAACAGAAAATCTTGGGTTTTCACTATGTTCTCTGTCCTTTAATTCTATTTTTAGAAACTTTTTTCTTGAGCAGTCTCTGCCAGCTTTTTCTTCATTTCTACTTTTGATGTTTGCAGTTCTGTCACATCATATAACTGTTTAAAACTTTTCATTTTTTACAGCCTTTTGCTGTTTAAGTTGATGCACACAATCAGTGTTTCATTTATTTTAATCTAGTCTGTGTGCAGTTGTCTTGTACTTTCCTCTGGATTACTGGAAGTAATGTCTGAAGCTTGCACTGCTTTGTGCTGAACAGCTGCAGTACATTTCCCAGTCAGTGTTTTTTGTCCTCACCCTTTGTAGCTGATTTTCTTATGTCCTCTGTATTTCTTTTATTCCTTGCATCCAGGCAGTGCACGCACCTGCCAGTTAATTAAATTTACCCAGAAATATAAATTCTGGCTTTCTCTGTTTTCACACTGGGAGAGCTTTTACTCAATGTGCAGCCATCTTGGAAGTCCAAAATTGCATATCCATGTTGTCCAAATCTGTGTTTGTGTTGGGCTATTGTAGGTCATAGACTGGGTTTATACAGAGGTCTCCTTGGATGGTCTCTGTGGTTTGGCAGTATACTAGGTTAGATTGTGTTAAGAATTTGATATTACTGTTTATAGCCACACTGTTGCAAGATTCAGCTCTAAGAAAAATGTTACTTATAAAATTTCCTTTTAAATTCTGGGCAGTCTGTATGGGGCACTGGTAACCTCTCTAATAACACCAAGAAAGATTCCTTATGAATGTAACGCTACAACAAAATAACTTGGGATTACCATGTCAAGGTAGTTTAAGTACTGGGAACATTTAGAATGATTTAAAGGCAAAAACAAATACTGCAAAAACAAAGCAGTAGCACTGCAAAAAGAAAGCAGTAGCACTCTTAAAAGTTATGAAGATTTTATTGTTTTGCCCTTCAGTGATCTGTCAAGGATGGAGCAGGATAAACTCATGGGGAGGGTGCCAAGCAGATGGGAGCTCTGGGAAAAATGAGTAGTAAACAATTTGTAGTAAAGGAGGTGTACTCAAGTGCAATACTAGTTTTCTGGGTGGGCACTTACTATTATAGAGATGGAAAACCATGGGCAGCAAAGTACTTAAATAGGTTCCACATCAGACGTTGGCAATGAAAGAGGGCATAAAAGGACCTCTGAAGTCAGATTACCATAATGGGAAGAAGCTAGAGAGCCTTTTAAAGCAACAACAATAGAAGGGTGGGGAAAAATTCAAACTGGAGTTCTAGTCGTGTGGTTAGAGGTACATGTCCTGCACAATGAAATCCAATATAAACGGCTATTTAATTATGCCACATTTTTCTGAATACAGTGTCATTGTGGCCTCATGATTAAAAATTGGAATGGTGTATTTGAAGGGGAGATGAAATCAATTTTAGGTCGCAGTGTATATATCGATGCCCTTCTATATCACTGTTGCAGTATTCTTTACTATAGGGAACTCCCGCCTAGGACAGCTAGACATTCAGCCAGTGTACAAAAGCCTTATGCTCTTGTATGTGACATTTGTCACACGTGCACTCCACACAAGTGATGTATGGATACAGTTGCCCAGAACAACTTTTCCACTAATTCGAATGCCATTATCACTGTCTGAATGCCTTGTTGTGCTTACTACATAGCAATCAGATAAGTGCTCTGTTGGAGTTTTTTCTTTCCTTTGAAGAGCTGCAGTTTTTGGATTCATCATGAGCCATTATTTTTGGCTTTATTTCCAGTCTTTCCTGAGGACATAAGGCCAAGTTGGATGCTCCTTTGGATAATGTTCATCTCTTTGGGATGACCACTGCTGCTGACCTGTTTAAGTCCCTTCAAGAGAGGCTATTGCAGGACCTTAAACATTTGTCTCTCCAATCCCCTAAGTTCCAGAGGAACAAATACTAGATCTGTTTTTGTCTGCAGGCAGCCCCACCAGGCCTTCAAGGGCAGGAAAGCCTGTAGGTGACCCTACTCTGCTAAGGCTTCTCAGACTTCTGTGGACAAGACATCTCCTGTGTTTGATAAGCTTGCTGCTTTTTGACCCCTTGCTCCCACACACATACTCATGCATATGCATGCACATGCACACACCTTTTTATACCAGGTTCCTCTGTCCTTTTGGCTTTCTCTTTGCCATCCAAATTGTTTTTTCATCACTTTATAGACTCATGGATTCTATCATTCATTGGGGTTACATCAAGGTGTGGAAGTCTCTCCCTTCTTTTTCAGGGATTCTTCAACCTCCTCTAGAGCAACTGATTTCCTGGAAGTTCCAGGGTCTTTGGTGAACCAAGGAACCATTCAGTCTGTTCCCCTTTCCAAAGTGGGAAAGGGTTTTTATTCCAGTATGTTCTTGGTTTCTCGAAAGAAGGGCTTTTGGAGACTTATTCTGGATCTCTTCCTGCTCAACATCTTCCTAAATGTCCCCTCTTCAGATGCTTATTCAAACCCTGTTTCCTCTTTCACTACTCCAGGCTTATCTAGTGTCTTTGGATCTGATATATCTGATCATATCCCTATTCACCCTGAGTTTTTCTTCCCCTCATTTTTAGTGCTCTGCTTTGCCCTTTGGCTTCTCTACTGCTCCAAGGGGACCTTCAAAATGTCTACCTCCTGTGATTTGTTTTCTGTAGGCTCCAAGGCATTCGGACTTTTTATCTAGACAACCTGTTGCTTCAGGCACCTTCTCCCAGTCACCTGGTACAGGATCTGGAGTTCACAATCTCTTTAAAGTTAGGGTTCACTATCTACTTCCAAAAGTTTGTCCCAACTCCTCCTCCTCAGTATCAAGTGAATCTGAGAAGCAAGATTCAGACAGTGCCAATGTTGTCCTCTAGTCCAGCTCCAAATTATTTGTCATTGATTGCAGCCATTTGGTCTCTTCTGACTGCCATTACAACCAGAGAATTTCTTCAGGCCCTGGGATTCATGACCTCTTCTATTCTAATGCTCCCTCTTGCTAGATTGCATATAGAGAAGCTTCAATGGTACTTCATCAGTTTGGCTGCAGCATTGCCATCCTCTAGATTTTGGTGGACATCTCCTTCCTTGCCTAAAGGATCCGAGTGGTGTCTTGAAGTTTGCTCTCAAGATGGGCTTGCCCTTTCAGCATCCAGTCCTTTCTCAAGAACTGTTCACCGATGGCTCAGACATAGTGAGAAACTTTGTGGTCACCTGAAAGTTAAGGGTCTCTGGTTCCCCATCAGGTCAGACCATATCAACATCAAAGAGGTGAGAGCTTCGATTCTGGCCCTTAAAGCTTTTTCAGTCCATGTTTCCTCTAGGCCCCTTGAAGGTGTACACAGATCACACTACAGACCACACTACAGTGAAGTGGCATGTCAACAAGCAGGGAGGCACAAAAATGTTACCCTCCTCTGCAGGATGGCTTTTCAGGCCTGGGTGGAGTCAGTGTTGTCAGTTAACTCTTCAGTATATATTCCTCCAGAGCACAATCTAGTGGCAGACTCTTTGAGCAGGCTCAAAACACATGCTCATGAATGGATGCTTCACAGATGTGTTTCTAGACACTGTCCATCAGTGGGGTATTCCTCGGGTAGATCTTTTTGCCTACCCTCTAAATGGACAGCATCCTTTGTTCCAGAGTGCCTTGCCATCTAGCATGGAAGATTGACACCCCTGTCATTTCCTTAGTAAGGGATGTTTCTTTGTGTTTTCCATCATCTTCCTCTACTTCCAAGAGTACTGCAGAAAGTTCAGCTAGACACCCCAAAAATCTTGCTAGTGACTCCCTTTTGGCTAAGGCAGCACTGGTTCTCCCTCTTAATGCATCTGGCCACAGGCAATCACCACATGTTACCTCACTGGTTGGACATCCTTGCACAGGACAAGGGGGCTCTCATCCATCCTCTTGTCCACTCCAGCTGACACTGTGGGTGATGAGGTTTTGATCCCTTTCAGGCACCTCTTTTCTGAAGATGTGCTCAGGGTTCTGCAGGAGGCAAGGAAACCCTCAACCAGAAAATCTTGTCAGCGTAGAAAAGATTGTCTGGTGGCACACTTATAACCAGGACCCTTTCAGCTGGGTTACCTTTGGTCCTCTATTTTTGAGTTGCTCCTGTCTGGCTTGGTCTATTCTTCTGTGAAGGCTCATTTCTCAGCCATTTCTGCTAGTCTGCCCTTGAATCTTCACTTGGCTTCAAGTTTTTGAGGTCAGTTTCCTAAAGACATCCTGCATCTTAAGCCACCAAGATTTTTGTTTTTGGATAAATTACTTTCTTCAGTTGAGCCTAAAGATGGTGCTTCTTTGCAACTTTGTACCTGGAAGACTCTTGTTGCTGGGTCTTCTGCTTGGAGGGTTTCTCAGCTTCAGATCTTTATGGCCATTCCTCCTTTTTTTGTTTTTTCACAGGGACAGGGTGTCCTTTTGTACCAATACTCCTTTTATGCCAAAGGTAGTAAATTAATTGTCCTTGAATCAGTCAGTACAACTCCCTTCTCTTTTTTTTCCCCCCTTCAGTCTGCTAGTGAGAGGACCTTGCATACCTTGGATTTGCACAAACTGCTCAGGTACTATTTGGATAAGTGCTGGTCAGACTTGTGAATGGCCTTAGTTTTTTTTCATCCCACTGCATTGGGTTTGGCTGTTTTTCTAAGCAAACAACCTCCTCCTGGATATATATGGCCATTTCTTTTTATTCTCATGGCAAATCTTTGTCTACTTCCACTAGAGCTGTTGCCTGCTCTGGTGTTTTCTTCAAGAGGTTGGACACCAGTTCTATCTTTGAAGCTGCTACTTGGTCTTCAGTACATACCTTTACAAACATTTATAAATTGGATACAGCTTCTAGGGCCAAAGCAGATTTTGCTAGAGCCATTTTGTATGCGATTGTTGAGGGATCTTCTCAGCCTTGCAACTCCCATTTTGGTTCTTGACATTTTTTACACTCTCGCTAGTAATGAATAAAGCAACAGTGATGCAGAAGGATATAGTACAGTTGTATAAAATATTACCATAACAGTAGATGGACCACCTCTTTACTGTTGCCACCTCTTTACTGTTGCAATATTCACTCCCTCTCTCTAACCCCCTCTTGTTCTGGATTTCCTTCCACCTGAGGGTCTCCCCTTTTCTTCATTTTCTCCTTCTGGATGTACATGCCCTATAGAGGCAATTCAGTACTGGGTAACTGCATCTGTACATCACTTATGCCCTACATCCTGTGCAAAGAGCATGTGTGACATAGAGCACCATACAAGATCATATGGCTTTGGTGTACTGGTTGAATGGCAAGCTGCCCTAAGTGGGAGATCCCTATAGTAAAGAATACTGCAGCAGTGAAGAGAATGACATCTGTTATGGTTAGATTTTACACAATTTTATTTCAGTAGGAATAAGAATTTAAAAGAATCCTTTGAGTTGAGAAATGAGATGGTGTCAAGGGGTTGCAAATCATACATGAGGAATCGTGGAACATGTAAATAGTGTACATACGAGACCTTGTGTGGTTGGTCAACATACGGGAAAAGTATCCCCTGCTGATGGAACTGAGACTAACACCTATGGGGTGGTATATCTGATCAGCTGCTTATCTGGCGACTCCTAAGTGGCAAAAACCTGAGAGTAAATTAAAGAATACAGAAACATGTGTGACATAAGGAAATAGGAGAAAAAGATGAGAACAATTAGTTACCCAAGCATTCTACCAATTTTAAATTCTTATTCTTTTTGAGAAAAAAATTCCAAAGGACCGTGGGGGAGGTTGCTGGGGATTCATTACAGAAGAGAGAATCTGAAATGGAAATTGAGGATAAATGCTGCATGTCCACCCAGTTTGAATGCCCAGGCATCTTATTTGACATTTGTTTAGTGGGAAAGTCCAAATGGGTATGAGCCCATTTTCACCAGAGGCCCGGGTAGAAAAGCTCCACAGTACATATTAAACAGAATTAGAAATTTGAACAATGGTAACAAATATTAAAACAAAATAGTACAATATGTGGATGCAGTAAAAGAAAAAAATAAGCAAAATGTAAAGGCAAGCAATAAAGTTGACCATATGTTATATACAATAAGAGTTCCTAATGTGCATGTTACATAATGCATGAAAAATACATAAAAAGTAGTAGATCGTAAAAGCCATATACTTCTGGTTGGAGAACTAGATGGTAAATTTGAGTCGTATTCTGGTATAGATGGTTAGTATAAGACTATGAAGAAAGGACGTTAGAATTGGAGAGTTGTTTGCTAGAAAGTAGATAAAACAGGAGGGGAAATGGGATCTATAAAGAGACTATTAAGAGTGTGGAAGAAAGAGAAGAGTATTAAGAAGGCAAGGAGCATGGGCAGATCCAATTATTGGTTAATTATTTTTTAGCCTAGACTTGAAGGAACAGTAGTGGGGCAAGTCTGATTGCTTCTGGAATGCTACTCCATGATTTGGCAACACAGTGAGGGTACATAACCTGTTAAATCTTAGAGGTTTGTAAATCGATAGTAGATACTTGACAGGAGCATAGGTAACGAGATGGAGTATAGTGTTGAAGTAGTGATTATGTAGTTTGTAAAAAGGGAGTTGTACAGTATTTTCTGAGTTAATATTGATTAAAGGTGAGAAGGTGGAGTAGTTCGAGCCAACTTAGGAACTTGATAGCAGAGCAGTGGTGAGAGTAGCAGCCCCTGCCTTTCCCTGTGGCAAATTTAGCTACTTTGTTATAACATTGACCAAGTTTTGCTTTTGAGGGAAGAGTGAAGATCTGTTAGAATAGGTGAAGTGTATAGAAGGGGGAGGGTGAGAGGTGGTGGCATGGATTACTCTTGTGGAGATGAATTTCTTAGCCCTATACATCATGCCCAATTTTTGATTATATTTTTTTTTTGTCTCTGATATGTAGGTCAAACTTAAGATTGTTAGTAGTTATACCTAACAGTTTTGTATGTGAAACCACATTGATTAAAGTATTGCTCAGAAGTAATAGCAGAGTTAGAGACATCTGGAGAAAACTGTTTTGGTAAAAATAGAAGTGTAGTTTTTGGGTTAAGTAGTAAATGGTTGTTGGTGAACCAAGGCTCAATGGAATTTAATGCTTCTTGCATTAACTTCTGTAGATGAGCGAGTCCTGGCAGAGCAGATTTAATGTAGAGTCATTAGCATATTGAATTAGGGTGGCTTGTTTTGTTGGCAGTATTAAGATGGTTAATATAAATGTTGAAGAGAAGTGGACCTAGTGTTGAGCCTTGGGATATCCCAGTGCTAACAGGTAAGCAAGGAGAGAAGTTGGTGTTCTATTTGACAGATTGATATTTGTTAGCTAGTGAACCATTGTAAGGATGTTTTGATTACACCCAGAAGAGATAGTTGGGATAACAGTTGGGGGTGGGAGACTGTATCAAAGGCTTTGGATAGATCTAAGAACAGAGAAGAGACCGTTTCAAGAGTCAAGGGCTTTGTTGACAGTGTCAGTAAAGGATAGAGCAGTGATAGTGCTGTGTGCTGGTCTGAATCCATGTTGAGTGGGGGAGAGAAGATTGTCGAGTAGCTATTGAAGTTGTTTATGGATACATTTTTTTATACAATTTTGATAGTGGTGAAAGAATAGCAATTGGCCTATAGTTGGAGATTTCTGTGGAGGTGCCACCTTTGTGGAGAGGAAGGATTTTTTTCCACAAGGAGGGGGACATAAGCATCCTTGATGGATCTATTGATTGAGACGAGGTAGGTAATTAAGTCAGCAGACATTTTTAGAAATTCATTAGGAAGATTGTCTGCAAAAGAGGGAGCATGGCTTGAGCTTGCACAGGAGTGATTTAATGAAGTAAGTAGGAACTGGTTGAAGGAAAGCTGTGGAGTGGCAGGTAATAGAAGGGAAGGTAGAGATGAGGAATAGAAGGGAAGGTAGAGGGAGATGGAGGGAATTTTAGTGATGGAAGCTATGCTATCAAAGTAAGAGTTGCTATGTTAGGGGAGGTACTAACAAGACTGGGGGAGGACTAACTTCTGGGTTTAGGATGTTTTTGATAATGTGCCAAGTTTTTGGACTGGATTTGTGCTGATCTTATGGCTTTGCATAGAACTGTTTTTTTGTCTAAATTAACCTGTATTTACAAGGTTACACAGTGCTTTGAAATGCTGTAAATTATTGAGTCTTATGTTTTAGGTAAGTTGTCCAAGCCTTTTCTCTTTTGCATGAGTGATCTGGTATAGACAGCCAAGGAGTATAGCTGGCTTTGACTCTTATTTCTGGTGGAGCTAAACTGTCTCAAGTTTTAGGAATGTAGAATTAAATTGTTAAACTGAATCATCTAGTGGTAAGTATTTAAGGACCAATTGACGGAGTTTAGTAAATTTGTAAAGGCCTGTTCAAAGGTTGGTAGGTTTTGTACGGTTTTGTAGGTGTGTTGTCTACATAAATGTGAAATAATTCTAGCTGTACAGGTGAGAGGTGATTACCAATAGAGGATGGAAGTGTTTGGGATAGAGAGAAATTGTTAGGATGGGAGACCAAAATCCAATCAATTACTGAGCCGTTTTAGTTTGTGGAAATGGTAAAGGTTGGGTGAGTAACTGAGTAAATATAAATAGGTTTATGCCATCTGTGGAAAATTGACTGGCAGAATGTTAATTTATAATGTTGACCACCTATTATTGTTTCTAGAGAGATATGACGAGCACAAAACACAACTATTCAAGCCAAGCAACCTTGCATATTGAAAAGCTGATTAAAGGGAAGAAAAACATTTATACACACTTGTTTTGGCAGGTTTGCAGAGAGCTTGCAGGTGAATTTTGTTAGTTCTGAGTGTTTAAAATCATCCAGGGGGGCACCTTGTGGTTTAGAAATGGGAAGTAGCAGAACTAGGGGAGAAACAGAGAGAAGTGGGTTAGGAGAGGGTGAGAACTATCATACTGGGTTACATTAAGCACAACTGTTTATTTTAGTAGGCCTAAGGCAGATAAAGGGAAAAGGAACAGTCTATAGATCACATGTTATAGCTACAGCATTATGCATATTATAATATGCCTGCATTGAAAGCCTTGAATTGACATCCTGTAACTTTTAAGTGCTTTCAAATATCTAGCACACAGTTCATATTGGATAAAAATGCCTTCTCAGAACTATCGCATAGCTTAAGTAAAAACTTGAGCTAAAATACAAAGTGCAACGGTACACAGAAACCCAGCTACTGCTGCAGCACTATGTACAATAAATATACTATGCATGCCGTTAACAGTATACAGAATCCAAGCTACTGCTGCAGCACTATATACAATATAATATGCATGCATTTAACAAAGATTTTATTTTTAACTAAAGTTTACACAGAACCATCATTCACTACTGTTATACAAAAAGCCCTCACATAATTAAAGATAAGTACTAGCAAGTATTTTTTTTAGTGTACACACTCCCAGGAAAAAACTAAGGGGAGGCCAGAGTTTACAGAGATCAGAATGAAAGTGAAAATCTATTTTTTATTATCTTGTATCTATTACCAGTACTTTAAATATGAGAGCTTGAAAATTATAATGAATGCATATGAATTTATCTATTTTAACCAATTCACAGGCATACATAGTTGAAAATAATTTCATTAGTGAGTTTATGAACTTTGTATTTTATATTAAATTCATTATATGAAAATTACATGTCAGAATATCTTTAAGGATGATTCACTTTTCCTGAATTTTACAATTTATACATATTAAACATTTTTTTTTTAGTTTTGATAAGTGTTTTTAAAAAACTTATTTTGTCACTTTACAATTGGTGCTTACATTTTTCAGATCGAGTAGCTTGTTCCAACAAGCAACTATAACATGACTGTCAGTTTGCTTTGCTTTCGTTTGACTCTTTAAATTTCAGTTTATTTTGCTTGAGCAGCTAAGTAGCATGATTTTAGTTTAAAAATGATTGTCATTATACATCTTTCTGAAGATGTCTGAAAGTGTTAAAATGAAGTGCTTAGTTTTCTTGTATATTTTATCAATTAAGTCGGCAATTTGTATGTCACATCACAGTTCAGAGAGGTCACTTGTCTAATGCAATCTTTGGACCAATTTACAGTATAGAAAACACACGATTTTCAAAATGAAGTTTAACAGGCCGTGAAATGTGGGCAAGATGTTTCCCTTTCCTTTGATCATGTTGTAACAGTGGTTAAATGCCATCTGGCACAACTGATCTCAAAGGATATTTCCTCTATTCAAAAAGTCCTTACCCCTCTGTATTCCACAGTGATATGTCTGCTCATTGAATAAAATGTCCATTGGGGGATGTATTTTACTAGACACATGGTACTGCGGATCCTTTTTTAAGAACCTCTAGCGCCTCTGAACTACCAGTGGAGGCTGGTGACTCTGTCCTGTATTGTGTCCTATAGATTTTTGTTGACAATCTCGGCCTTGCTTTTTCAGGCCACTAGGGATCCAATAGTGCAAAACCTCTCCTCTCCACAAATCACAGTCCAGTGAACATTGGGACCAAAGATATTTACCGATTTAAAATAATTCCATGGTACAATACAGATTAATCCACCTCTGCAATCCCTATATACCCCTTCTCTGGATAAACATCCACTCCAGAATCCAAGCAAACGTAACATATTCACGTTAAGAATGAAACACCCACAACACTGCAGCTAGCCCATTGCTCCCTTGCATAGCTGGCTTTTAGGCACCACTAAACCGTGTGGTCACTGGGGCCCACAATAATGGCAAGTTTGTTATACTGATACAAATAACGAGTCTGTCAAACCAACGAAAGCTAGTAACAGTCTTGTGTACTTAAACAATCATAGAGTAATAACTTTCTTTATCTTTAAAATGTAGAGAGATCTCTGGTTATAGTAGCCGTGTTTTGCCAAGTAACAGGCTTCACAATTCCATTAAATATTTTACAGCTAACAGTGACCATGGCTTAGTGAAAATCCTGCTGGTTGACATTCAACTTAAGCAGCTTTAGGTATCTGCAATACCTATGGCTACAGAGGTGCCGCTTGGTCATCCATGACTGTGTAAGGGGCCCCACAAAAGATGCTGGTTGGGGAAAAATGAGAAACTGCATTTATTTTCTAATTACACATTCTAGCCGAACAGGGCTGAGGTATATGACCCTGTTAGAACAAAGCTGACTTAATGAACGCCTTGAGCAAGGTGGGTATTTAGAAAAATCAGCAGTCCAGAGTGACTGATCTCAATGCTTGCTTTGCATTTTAGGAAGAGCTCATGCTTCCATCTTCAGGTTGTTTTTCTTTCGGCTTTTCCCGGTTAGGGGTAGCCACAGCTTAACTCCGGTCTGCTAATGATTGGCAGTCTATTTTATGGTGCTGAGGTGCCAGCCACGTGACAAACCTTCCAACGGCGCATTACGCCCATTCACGCATGTCTTACAGACACAGAGCGAGACTGACGGAGAGAGCGAGAGTGACGGAGAGAGTGAGACGTGTGTGCGCGTATATTATAATATGCCTGCATTGAAAAGCAACCAGATTGACATCCTGTAACTTTAAGTGCTTTCAAATATCTAACACACAGTTCATATTGGATAAAATGCCTTCTCAGAACTATCGCATAGCTTAAGTAAAACTTGAGCTAAAATACAAAAGTGCAACGGTACACAGAAACCAGCTACTGCTGCAGCACTATGTACAATAAATATACTATAGCCATGCAGTTAACAGTATACAGAGTCAAGCTACTGCTGCAGCACTATATACAATATAATGTCATGCATTTAACAAAATTTTATTTTTAACTAAAGTTTACACAGAACCATCATTCACTGCTGTTATACAAAAAGCCCTCACATAATTAAAGATAAGCACTAGCAAGTATTTTTTAGTGTACACACTCCCAGGGAAAAACTAAGGGAGGCCAGAGTTTACAGAGATCAGAATGAAAGTGAAAATCTATTTTTTATTATCTTGTATCTATTACCAGTACTTTAAATATGAGAGCTTGAAAGAAATTATAATGAATGCATATGAATTTATCTATTTTAACAAATTCCTAGGCATACATAGTTGAAAATAATTTCATTAGTGAGTTTATGAACTTTGTATTTTATATTAAATTCATTATATATATAGAAAATTACATGTCAGAATATCTTTAAGGATGATTCACTTTTCCTGAATTTTACAATTTATACATATTAAACATTTTTTTAGTTTTGATAAGTGTTTTAAAAAACTTATTTTGTCACTTTACAATTGGTGCTTACATTTTTCAGATCAGTAGCTTGTTCCAACAAGCAACCTCTTTATAACCCATGACTGTCAGTTTGCTTTGCTTTTCGTTTGACTCTTTAAATTTCAGTTTATTTTGCTTGAGCAGCTAAGTAGCATGATTTTTAGTTTACAAAATGATTGTCATTATACATCTTTCTGAAGATGTCTGAAAGTGTTAAAATGAAGTGCTTAGTTTTCTTGTATATTTTATCAATTAAGTCGGCAATTTGTATGTCACATCACAGTTCAGAGAGAAGGTCACTTGTCTAAAATACAATCTTTTGGACCAATTTACAGTATAAACACCACGATTTTCAAAATGAAGTTTAACAGGCCGTGAAATGTGGGCAAGATGTTTCCCTTTCCTTTGATCATGTTGTAACAGTGGATGTTCTTCATCTCACATTGCTGCAGTCCTTACACTTGGGTGATCCAGCTGTCACCGGTCGGCCCGAATATCAAAGTATAAGGCTGGCGTCGGTCCAGGCGCATTTGACTGGCGTCAGGGCGATCAAGTACAAATGCGCATGACCGTCCATATCCTCAGTCTTTTTTTGCTACATGGTCGATGCAGAAGCAGTGTGCAAGTGCCGGTTGGCGTTCTGAGATTTTTGATTTAGAGTTTCAGACCGAGTTCAAGTTGGCTAAAGTACCCGTTGGGAATATTTTAGTTTTTCTTGCCTCAGTCATTTACGGATGTCAGAAAAGTTAATAATTACATTTCTTGTGGGAAACAGATACGCATAAGATTATCATACTTTGTGTATTCCTTGCTTAGGGCCTGAGCACGACATTGTTGGCTGTTGCTCTTGTGCTAGATTGTCGCGCTATAAAGAGAAGGTTGGATTATGCGAGGTTAGTCTTTGGGAAGCGGTGTAACTATAAAATGCCGTCGGATGCTCCGGCGCCCGCTTCTTCAAGAAGCGCCAACAAGGACAAAGACGGTTAAGCCTGAGCTAGAAGAACCGTGTACCAGGCGCTGGTTCTTTAGAGTGTCGGTGGAGCGGTGGCTCCACCGGAGGAGTTCTTTAATGTTCCCGGAGACCTTGTTGACCACAGGATGTGGCCTCTCGGGGAGACTATGAGTCAGGCTGAGGGGCTCCTCATATTACTAGACTCCCCTCCTTCCTAAGGTGGCTGGGCCCTCTCCTTCTGTTTCAAGGCTTCCCCAGGGGCAGGCCAGGTTTAGCTTCAGTTAGTGTTACCCTAGCTCTTCAGGTACTGTGCCCAAGAAGCATATGCTTAAAATGGCAGAAAGATTTGATTACTTTGATCAGGGGTTCTATGCCCCTCCTGATAAGAGGCCTAGGGTGGAGCCTGAGCTGGGGTTTGAGCAGGCTTCCAGATGTTTTCAGAGTCTTTGGCTGAAGACTTGCAGGAGTACTCTCCTTATTTTTGATTCTGATGTGGATGATTCTACTCCTTCTGCTACCCCTCCTGAGGTTTTCTTTTCAAAACTCTTCATTCCATGAGGAGCATTTTAAGTGGGAAGGTCAGGACTTCTCTGATTCCAGAAAAAGGCTTGGGAATTTCTGTTACCCCAGCATAGGCCTTTGGCTATACCTCCTGTTTTGGATGTAGTGGAAGATGTTTTATGGAAGCTTCTCTTAATCCTGATTCTTTGCCTCCTGCTCCCTGTTAAGCGGATGGGTATTACAGGGTGCCTGAAGCTCATAAGTATCTTTTAAGAGTCCTAGGGAGACAGAAACTGTCAGCCATGGGCCTAAAGGTGTTAAGGCTTCTGTTGTTAAGAATCCGGTTTCCTGCAGACAAGGAGGCTAGGGCCTTGGATAGATGGGGCAAGAAAGTCTATACTTCCTCCACTCTTGCTATGAGGGCTCTGGTGCCAATTTCACATGTTGAAATACCAAAATTATCTCCTTTCACAATTGAAATCTAAGGTTGATGCTCTGGCAGTAGGTATTGATTGTAAGGAGTTGCAAGATTCAGTGCATGTTTCTGAACAGGTGGGTAAGCATTCTTTGCAATGTGGTTTTGATGCTGTACAGGCCTGCGTCTAGGGTGGCTGCCACTGGGTCAGTTCTTCGCAGGCACGCACGCCTGGCTGAGGATCAAAATTTGTCTGAACATGTTAAAACAAAAGGATTTTAGATGCTCCTTTACAATCCTGACGTGTTGTTTGGTCCTCCTGTTGAGACTGTTTTAAAGAAAATGGAAGACAAGGCTAAGTCTATACCAGACTGTTAAAGATTTTTGCAGGTCCAGCCTCCAAAGTTTAGTAGAAATTGGCCTACTAAAGGGTGGACGTATTCTTCTTATGATTCACAGTCTAGGGGTAGATCTAGACGTGGTAAGGGCAGAGCTCAGGGCTCTTTCAGGCCTAGAACAGGGAGTTCTCCTGCACAGGCTTGGTGAAGGCAGGGGTCAGTCCTTTAAACAGACCCAATGACCTACCTTTTCAGCTGCCAGAGCCTGCTCTTCTGGCACCTTTGGAAGGCTGGCACTTTTCAAAGAAAATTGGAGTTTAATTACCCAGGACAGATGGGTATTGAATATCATACACCACGGCTACGGGTTTTATTTCCATACCTTGCCTCCTTTCTAAGGCATGCCAGACGTTCCTCCTCCACATACAGGTTTCTCTGTTGCTCCGACTAGGGGCCATACAGCCGATCCCTCTGCCAGAAGTGGGCCTAGGATTTTATTCTCGCCTGTTCCTAGTACCAAGAGAGGTGCACGTGGAGACCAATTTTGGTTGTCTATCTCAACGCTAATCTGGACATTCCCAAGTTCAAAATGTTGACGTTGCAGCAGCTTTTACCTCTGCTGGGCAAAGATCATTGGATGGTAACTTTGGATCTCAAGGAGGCTTACCTTCATGTTCCTATCAGACTAAGTTGCAGAAAGTATCTGCGTTTTCGAGCTGGGACTTCTCACTGTCAGTTCTCTGCATTGCCCTTTGGCTTATCTACTGCGCCCAGGTGTTCCACGAAAGTTCTGGCTCCAGTATTAGCTTTCTTCAGACTAAAGGAATACAGATCTATCCTTATTTGGGCTGACTGCCTAATTCTGGCTCAAAGAGAAGAGCTTCATCATTTGGAATATGTGATAGCAGTGCTAAGATGCCTAGGGTATTCTGTGAGCGAAATAAAGTCCAGTCTAGTACCCTCTCAGACATGTGCTTTCTGGGTGTGAGACTGAATACAGCATCCCAGATAGCCTTTTTAACCCGGACAAAGCGAAAGAAGTCTATCCCTTTACTTCCATCAACTATCTCATCAGTCCGGGCTGACTGCAAGGACAGTCCTTCAAGCCTTAGGGTTCATGGCATCTTGTATTCTGGTACTTCCAATGCCAAACTGCATATGAGGAAGCTACAATGGTATCTCAAAAATGTATGGACACATAACTGCCAGGATCTGGACACTGACATTCCAATAATACCTTGCGTTCAAAAGGAATTGTTGTGGTGGGCTCAGGAATGTCACCTAGGCAAGGGACGCTGTGACCCGGCCAGAGGCAAGTCAGATTTTAACGACAGATACTCAGACAAAGCTTGGGAGCTCATCTAAATGGAAAGTGGATACAAAACAAGTGGCCTGTCAGACTACAACATCTACATATCAACATGAAGGAGATGTTAGCAGTCCAGTTGCATGGTGCTTTCAAGGAATTACTTCTTCGGGGCAGGTGTTGATTCTAACAGACAACACAACTGTCATGTGGTACATCAACAAGCAAGGGGAACGCATTCTTATCCTCTATGCAGGCAAGCAATGATTTTTGTGGGAGACTGCTCTCAGTTTACAGCTCAATCTTCAGGCAAGGTTTCTGCCAGACACGAACTCCTTAGCAGATGTGTTGAGCAGGCGAATTATGGATCCCCATGAGGTGGGTTGGATCCTCATGTATTTCAGAAATTGACAGTGTCATAGGAACTCAAGACATAGATCTGTTCACTTCTCCACTAAACCATCAGCTGCCAAGGTTTTGCACAAAAGGTTTCATCCACAGCTTGGAAGTGGATGCTCTTTCTTTCAATTGGAGCAATCTTCATGTGTATGCCTTTCACCTCTGCCTCTCCTCCTAAGGTACTTCTAAAAGGTCAGACAGGACAAGCCAAGGATGATTTTAATAGCTCCGGATTGGCCTCGACAACACTGGTACCCATTACTGAGGTCTGGTACGGAAGCCTCCATGGCCTTTGCCTTGATTCCACACCTGTTGTCGCGGGAGGACAGCCATTTGCTAAATGTCAAGCTTCACTCTCTGCACCTAACAGCCTGGCATATTCTGTTTTGAACCATAGTGGGCCTCCACTTCCTCAGCAAGTTTTGAATGTTATTTTGGAAGCTAGGAGGCCTAGTACAAGGAAAGTGTCACGCAGACAAATGGAAGAGATTTTTGTTTTGGAGTGCAGCAAAA